>NW_027315735.1:1360175-1368349 GCF_026437365.1 Eucyclogobius newberryi | reverse complement strand
GATATAGAAGAAATGTGATTGTAGAAGAAAGATGGATAGTAGAAGAAAGATGGATATGAGAAGAAAGATATAGTATAGGAGAGAAAAATTGAATGTTAGAAGAAAAATGGAATATAGAAGAAAGATGTGATATAGAAGAAATATGTGATATAGAAGAAAAATGAATATGAGAAGAAATATGTGATATAGAGAGAAAGATATAGGTAGAGAGAAAGATGGATATGAGAAGAAAGATGGATATGAGAAGAAAGATAGATAGAAGAAAAATGGGATATAGAAGAAAGATTTAGGTGAGAAGAAAGATAGATAGAAGAAGATGGGATATAGAAGAAGATGGATATAGAAGAAATATGGATATAGAAGAAGAGATATAGAGAAGAAAGATGGATATGAGAAGAAAGATATAGGTAGAAGAAAGATAGATAGAAGAAAGATGGATATGAGAAGAAATATGGATATAGAGAGAAAGTATAGATGAGAAGAAAGATGGATATATAAGAAGATGGAGATAGTAGAAAGATATAGGTAGAAGAAAGATAGATAGAAGAAAGATGGATATGAGAAGAAAGTATGGGATATGAGAAGAAGATATGGATATAGAATGAAAGATATAGATAGAGAAGATGGATATGAGAAGAAGATTATAGTGAGAAGAAAGGATGATATAGAGATAAGAGATGATGAGATAAGATAGATGAGAGAAAGATGGGATATAGAAGAAAGATGGGATATGAGAAGAAATATGGATATAGAAAGATAGTAGATAGAAGAAAGATGGGATATAGAAGAAAGATGATAGTAGAAGAAAGATAGATAGAAGAAAGATGGGATATAGAAGAAAGATATAGTAGAAGAAGAGATGAGATATGATAGAGAAGAATGATATAGAAGAAAGATTGATATAGAAGAAATATGGGATATGAGAAGAAAGATAGATAGAAGAAAGATGGGATATGAGAAGAAAGATGGATAGATAAGAAGATGATATAGAAGATGGATGGATAGGAGAAGATAGATAGAAGATGATAGAAGATGGGATATGAGAAGAAAGATAGATAGAAGAAAGATGGATATAGAAGAAGATGATATAGAAGAAAGATGGATATGAGAAGAAAGATGGGATATAGAAGAAATATGGATATGAGAAGAAAGTATAGGATAGAAGAAAGATGGATATAGAAGAAAGATGATATAGAGAGAATATGGGATATGAGAAGAAGATATAGGTTAGAAGAAAGGTAGATAGAAGAATATGGGATATAGAAGAACGATATATAGAGAAGATGATATCGAGGTAGAAGAAAGATATATAGGATAGAAAGTATGTAGATAGAAGTAATTATGATGAGATCATGATAGATAGTATGTTGGGAGTGTGATATTGGTTGTGATATTGTTGTTCATGATTATCAAGTAAACGTCTTGCTTGAAACCTGCTGTTCACACTTTTGTCATTTCGGTGTGTAGTTCATTGCTTTGTGCGTCTGCGTGTCGTTAATCTCGGTTGGAATCTTTGACACAAACGCTCTCTAAACAACACAACGCAGAGCTGTCAGTCAGAGTCACGTTATATTGAGTCAGCCTTTCATTTATTTTCAACCTTCATTATTAAAATGTACACAACGCGCCTCAGGAGACCGTACAGTAGCAGCATGACCTTTTTAATCACTCATTCCTGCATTAAACAGCTGGAGTTTGTCATTGATTTTTCATTTCGAATCGCGGGTTTATCGATGCCGTGATCTTACTGCAACGACTTCTGTGCGGTTTGTTTACAATGAAGCACCGTTTACCTGTAATTGACTGAAAATTGTTCATTGTCTTGTAGATACCTGAGTCACAACAGGATTTTGGCGCTGATGCCCGGAGTGTTTCGAGATCTGCACAAGCTGGAGTGGCTGTAAGCGTTTTGCACCAACAACTGTAACGATTGTACCACAAATTGTCTTGTATAACTATTTATCTTTAACATACAATTACATTCCAAGGCAGCATTGGGTTTATGAAAGCTCGGAACAAGTTCAAAATACATAGAAAGCATGTACAGTACAGTATGTGTTGTTTTATTTCTGCAATTACCTGGAGCAGTGATGAATCGTTTGAAGGAATCCAGGCTCTGTCAGATTCTACGTTCAAATTTAACTTTGCATTTGACATGTCAGCTTACCCTAACTGTCACTACAAGCCTATTCGGTTAGTTTGTTTCACTGTAGAACTGTTACAAGTCACTTTATCTATTCGACACGCACCTGCACGCAACGCTGCACCGGGATTCTGCACCAGCTCAATTTGGCTGAAAAAACAGGCGCTTTTCATGCTTCTGCACAGACATGTTTCTTTTCTGTGACGGACAGAACCACCGATGTAAACTAACAAGCAAAGGCAAAAAGAGCCTCCTCTGCTTCTCTCTGTGCTGGGAGAACAGTAATAACCTGCTCAAACCACCGCGTTTCTTCAACTCACGCGGCCTCGCCCTATTTCCCTCATTTTGTCAGAAATTTTGCGGATAGAACTCCTTTTTAAATCACTGCAAGAGTAGATTTATACCGTTTTAAAGAGCGTTCAATCTGTGATGACGCGTGTGCTCAAAAGTGGCTTTTAGATGCATTTAAATACTTGAGTCAGAGCAGCACACACACCAGATCTGCGACCTCAAATCATCTAGTTGTCCCACTGAGTCCCCCCACTGCTTTCCGACCATCTGCTTTTTCAGTACGAGCAGTAGAGTTTTGCAACACCAAACGATCGCACCTACGCAATGCTAATACACCCAGTACTTTTAAACACATTGAAATCATGGTTCCTTGAGACTCAAACCTGTGACCGTAGCTGCTTTTGTGCTGCTTCCTCGTGAGTCTGCGCCGAGTGTCATGCTTGTCCCATGTCGTCGATGTCAACAACAACAACATGGGACAAGCATGACACTGGGGGAGGGGCTGTGACACTGGGGGAGGAGCTGTGACACTGGGGGAGGGCATCAGAGTCAGGTGAGCGTGAGGGAGGAGCTATGACACTGGGGAGGAACTATGACACTGGGGAGGAACTATGACACTGGGGGAGGAGCTGTAACACTGGGGGAGGAGCTATGACACTGGGGGAGGGCATCAGAGTCAGGTGAGCATGAGGGAGGAGCTATGACACTGGGGGAGGAGCTATGACACTGGGGGAGGAGCTTGGCACTGGGGGAGGAGCTATGACACTGGGGGAGGAGCTATGACACTGGGGGAGGAGCTATGACACTGGGGGAGGAGCTATGACACTGGGGGAGGAGCTATGACACTGGGGGAGGAGCTGTAACACTGGGGGAGGAGCTATGACACTGGGGGAGGAGCTGTAACACTGGGGGAGGAGCTATGACACTGGGGGAGGAGCTGTAACACTGGGGGAGGAGCTATGACACTGGGGGAGGAGCTGTAACACTGGGGGAGGAGCTATGACACTGGGGGAGGAGTCGTGAGTCCAGGAGCAGACTCAAGAGCTGTCTATTGTTGTGCTCTACTAATCCTGATTGCACTGTATATAATGTACATGTATGTTTAGTATATTACAGGTATTACTACAGATGGAAACTAGCGACACAACAGTTAATACTGGCACATTTACAGAAATGCTGATTAACGTGCATTGGCCCAGTTCAAATAAACTAATACAAATGATCATAATAATACTTCCTCCTTTTCATGGTTTGAAAATCATGTGCCCATTTAACACAACCATCCGAATGCATACGTTTTGTACATCTCTATAAAAAAACTATTTTAAAATCTCCTTGTTGCAGAATTCTGGAAAATAACACTATCCATCAGATGTCGTCCCTGACCTTCTCCGGTCTGCACTCCCTGGTTCTGTTGTGAGTTATTTCCGATTACATTCACAAGCACTTTTCAGTTTGCTTGCCTTAGTGAAAAATACATGAACAACATTTTGAATAGCCTTTTATTCATTGTGTGTTTGTGGTTCACAGGGTTATGCTTAACAACTCGCTTATCAAACTGGACGACATCTGCTGCGAGATGCCGCTCCTCAACTGGCTGTAAGTCACCAAAATGAACAAACAAAAGATAAAACTACAACAAATACTACTATTAGCTACTAGCCCTGAACACGTGCAATACTTGACTGACCTAATCATGTGCAATTACTGTCATACTCACACACAATTAAGGCCATATTTATATGCATATAACTGATGTAAATAAGACTGTTTACTTACCATTAGTATTAGTATTATTTAGTCTTATGCTTGCTATTTTTACTTTATCTTATTATTATTTACCTTATTTTATTTTTATCTTTTTTATTTTTTTATTTTTTTTTATTTTCCTCCGTTCCTTATTAAGATATGAGAGGAGTTTTGTTAATACGAGTTTTTTTGTTTTGTTTATAAGAGTTCTTCTATTAAGAGTGTTTTTTTAAACTTCCTATAAGTGATCTGTTCTTTCCCTCTGTATCTACTGCGTTGCAACCTCGGAATGTCCCCATGTGTGGACAATAAAGGAATATCTTATTTTATCTTATCTTATACTACTGATGATGTGTTTTGATGTGAATTGCAGGGATTTGGAGGGAAACCTGATTGAAACGATTGGCAACGTCTCGTTCCGCTCCTGCCACATGCTGACCGTGCTGTAAGTGCATTCACATGAAACGGCCCCGGACATGTTGGCTTTAAATTCCCTTTGGGGAGATGAACTGAACATTCACGAACGGTTGATGGAATAAATAATAATAATAACTTTTATTTATATAGCGCTTTTCAGTGACCCAAAGACGCTGAACATATATAAAAAAGGGGGGGGTATTTACAGACAGGGGGGGACAACACGTACAGAACACATTAATATACAGATAAAATGAACAAGACAGAAGAAGTAGAGAGAAAAAGATGGGGATGTAACAGGGGGTAGAAGAGTAGGCAATGGGGTAGAGGAGGCTAGGGGTAGGGGAGGTCATAGGCTTGGGTGAAGAGGTATGTTTTGAGGCAGGATTTGAATGTTGTGAGTGAGGGAGAGTGGCGGACAGGTTGGGGGAGGGAGTTCCAGAGTCGGGGTGCTGTTCGGGAGAATGCTCTGTCGCCAAAAGTTTTGAGTCGGGATGTTGGTGCAGTCAGGGTGAGAGAGGAGGAGGATCGGAGAGCTCGGGTGGGGCGGTGGGGGATGAGGAGGTCAGACAGGTAGGGGGGGGCAAGGTGGTGAAGAGCTTTGAAGGTGAGGAGGAGTATTTTAAAGTTTATGCGCTGCTTGATGGGGAGCCAGTGGAGAGAGCGGAGAACGGGAGTGATGTGATCACGGGACCGGGTGTGGGTGAGGAGGAGGGTGTGGGTGAGGAGGCGGGTGTGGGTGAGGAGGCGGGTGTGGGTGAGGAGGAGGGTGTGGGTGAGGAGGCGGGTGTGGGTGAGGAGGCGGGTATGGGTGAGGAGGCGGGTGTGGGTGAGGAGGCGGGCAGCGGAGTTTTGGACCATTTGGAGTCTATGGAGGGAATGGGAGGAGATGCCAGTGAGGAGGGAGTTGCAGTAGTCAAGGCGGGAGGAGATGAAGGCATGGATGAGGGATTCAGCAGCGGGGAGGGTGAGGCAGTGTCGGATTTTGGCGATGCGGCGGAGGTGGAAGTATGAGGTCTTGACGATGTGGCTGACATGGGGAGTGAAGGAGAGGGTGGGGTCCATGATGACACCGAGATTGCGTACCAGGGTGGAGGGGGTGATGGTCGAGGTGTCGATGCTGAGTGAAAAGGGACCAGTTTTATTGAGAGTGGATTTGGTGCCAATGAGGAGGAGCTCTGTTTTGTCACTGTTCAGTTTGAGGAAGTTGAGAGTGAGCCATGATTTTATTGTAGAGATGCAGGTTTGGATGTGGCTGAGGGGAGGGTGTGGGTGTGGCTGAGGGGAGGGTGTGGCTGTGGGTGAGGGGAGGGTTTTGGGTGTGGGTGAGGGGAGGGTTTTGGGTGGATTTGGTGGTGAGGTATATCTGGGTGTCGTCAGCGTAGCAGTGAAAGTCCAGGTTGAGTTGGCGGAGGATGTGACCAAGGGGGAAGATGTAGCAGATGAAGAGGAGGGGGCCGAGGACTGAGCCCTGGGGGACCCCCTGCGTTACTGGGGAGAGGGTAGATGAGTGACCGGAGAGGGAAATTAACTCTTGCCTGTTGGTGAGGTAGGATGTGAGCCAGTCAAGTGCAGAGCCCTCAACACCCAGTTGGCGCAGCCTTTGTAGGAGGATGGAATGGTTTATAGTGTCAAAGGCTGCGCTGAGGTCTAGTAGTAACAGGATGTTGAGGGCCCCGGAGTCTGCAGAGGTGAGGAGATCGTTGAGTACTTTGACCAGGGCTGTTTCAGTGCTTTGAAGTGGGCGGAAGCCAGATTGGAGGGGTTCATAGAGGTTGTTTGACTGGAGGTGGGTGTGAAGTTGGGCGGCGACGATGCGTTCCAGCGTTTTTGAGAGGAACGGCAGGTTGGAGATGGGGCGGTAGTTGGAGAGGTTGGCGGAGTCTAGGGTGGGTTTTTTGAGGATGGGGGTGATGGAGGCCAGTTTGTAGATGGAAGGAACATGGCCGAGGGATAAAGACTGGTTGAAGAGGGTGGTGAGATGGGGGATGAGAGCAGGGAGGCAGGCCTTGGTTAGAGTCGTTGGGAATAGGATGTGAAAGCAGTCAAAGTGATTAGCATTGTGAATACCTGGCTGTGTCCGCAGGGTGCTCCAGCGAAACCGCATCAGCCACATCCACGACCACGCCTTCTCTGTGCTGCAGAAGCTCGGGGAACTGTGAGTGACGCTTTGACACATGACAAACTACTTAGTGGAGACAGTAGATAAAGTTAATTGCAGAGCGATTATCATTTAGACTGTTAGTGTGTCTTTATCTTGTTTGGATTAATTTAGATAAGGCTGAGCAAAATAATATGTCTGTGTGCCGTAACCCGACCGACCCGCTATGAAACTAGCCGACTGAAAAATAAATATCAGCATTTTGCTGAAAAAACGTTAAAATCTTTAATTTTTCAATTATTTCGCCGACTCACCGACAGATCTGTCCTGAACCACCGTGTCAAATACTTTTATCACGCTTGTTAACTTGACTTTCATCTCACACATGCGCGTCATCATTTTCAGTCCTCCACATGCGTCTGTAATAAAACAGCCCGCGCGTAAAAAGTCATATTGCCTTCAAAAAGTTGGTTTAACCTTGTCGGCGCCACTTACATTTCCATAATAATGTCACCCTCTGTCAGGGTGTGAAATTTGACTTACACAAATGCATTCTGGGATTGAAACACGCCCAGTAGCGTCATCAAACAAACATGGCGGCGCCCGTGTCCCCCGCATGTTCCCCCCGTTCGCCTTCGCTACCAAAATAAAGGATAGCAGCGTACAAAAGGTCCATTGAAATATCTTAAATTGTGAGATTTAGTCTCCCGATCGGGTTGAGAGAGACGTTTTCCGTCATTGACTGTTGAAGCCTGACCCCTGGACTGTTGAAGACTGACCCCTGGACTGTTGAAGCCTCTGACCCCTGGACTGTTGAAGCCTGACCCCTGGACTGTTGAAGCCTCTGACCCCTGGACTGTTGAAGCCTGACCCCTGGACTGTTGAAGCCTGACCCCTGGACTGTTGAAGCCTCTGACCCCTGGACTGTTGAAGCCTGACCCCTGGACTGTTGAAGCCTGACCCCTGGACTGTTGAAGCCTGACCCCTGGACTGTTGAAGCCTCTGACCCCTGGACTGTTGAAGCCTGACCCCTGGACTGTTGAAGCCTGACCCCTGGACTGTTGAAGCCTCTGACCCCTGGACTGTTGAAGCCTCTGACCCCTGGACTGTTGAAGCCTGACCCCTGGACTATTGAAGCCTGACCCCTGGACTGTTGAAGCCTGACCCCTGGACTGTTGAAGCCTCTGACCCCTGGACTGTTGAAGCCTCTGACCCCTGGACTGTTGAAGCCTGACCCCTGGTGGTCACTCCGAGTCAAAAAATGACAAAATTTGAATCTTTTTTTTTGCCTTCAAAGTGAAAAAATAAGAATTTGCCTACCGACCGAGCCAGATGAAAAATGTTGACTCGGGTTACAGCAAACAGACAATTTATTTGGGGCAGCCTAATGGGTAACACTTTTATGATGACTACACTTTTAATAGCCTTATTACAATATGAACACAAACTTAATAACTTAAAAGCGTAATGGAC
>NW_027315735.1:1312675-1355175 GCF_026437365.1 Eucyclogobius newberryi | reverse complement strand
TTCTGCTTTTCAGGAAACTTTCTGTTGCACTCATTTATGATCAAAATAAAAGTTGGGCACTTCATCTTTAAGGTTTTATGATAATAATAATGGCCTTGAACAAGATGGTTGTCAAGCAACTGAAACGAAATGCAAACCCTGTCAATCATTGTAACTAGTGGCCCAGGATGCTCTGGATTTTCTTGCGTATAAACTATGAGTTATTGTAAGACATTAGTCGGCTTTGGAGGGGCTGGAGCCTTGTACTTTTTTCACTAAACCTTAACATTTTGTTTCTTATCCTTAATCGCTGTTCCTAAACTTCATCACCTCAAATGACCACAGCAGACTAACCTTATGTATTATACTATTTAGCACTAACTTTTAGGTGCATCTTCACAGAAATATGGAATATGAATTGATACCATAATAATGTTAAATCATTTTGGCTGTATTAAGAGCAAATAGTGCCATTAGTACTGTAGAAGTTGGTATTTTACTCACATTTGGGTTTCCATTTGTATAAGTTAGTTTGCAGCTTTGCTTGGAGGGTGCCCTCTAAAATCTGCCTTTAGAAATTCATTTCAATTAAACTGAGGGCAATCAAGGACTTACGACAGCAAATGTTGCCACAGATAATGAGCTATGTTGATTTAATGGTTAACTGCCTTCAGATTTCACTACGGTCCTCATTTTGACTCACTAAAAGAAGAAGCAATTTGTAGCTGATAGAAAAGACTGAATGGCAACTCGACAATGAAGAAATGGAAAAGCCTCGACTTACCAGGAGTGCATTGACCTGTCAGGTTTCAGTGCTGTCACTGAGCAACAAATCTCCCTCCAAAGGTTTAGGTCTGGAGACTGGCTAGGCCACTCCAGATCTTTGCTTTAAGCCCCTAAACCAGGCGTGTCAAATTCATGTTGGGCCACTCAGGCCGGGTCGTGGGCCAAATATGACATACAAAATAAAACAATAAGAAATATAAGAAATCAATAGCTTTCTATAGCCCTAGTAATAGTTATTTGTGGAGACTGTTGCACAAATCTGAAAGACTGAGTCCATCTTCATGCGTCAGCAGCAGGAACAGGAACACGGATGTGATGATGATATGAAATGTAGATATCACAGACATGTTTCTGTTACTGCACAAACTCAATATGAGCTCACTATTTTTATACTTTATAAGCTTAGTGAGAATAAACTCTTCATGTAGTGAATGAAATGAGTGCTTTGTGTTTGTGTTCAGTCACATGAGTGTGTCACAGTCAGAGCTCACAGCAGCTTCACTCTGTCATGTTCAGACTTTATTACACTCTGACCTGTGTTTGACCTGTGGCTCCTGATCTGAGCAGGTTTGCACTGGTTTGGATGTTTTCCTCACAGAGCATCATCACAGAAGTTTGTTTTCTTGTTGTTTGCTCCACATTAGCACCACTTTTAGAACGGCTCTAACTTCCACAAAACTGTCTCCTTTCTTTCTTCCAAATGTTTCTTCTTATTTAATACTTAGTTTTCCTTGAAGCCCCCTTACCTCACATCACATGTAAAACAATGACTACTGAGAAGCTTTTATCATAGGTTAATACACATACATTTTGGTGTTATGTCCCAACATTCATTTCCATTTAATTTGCTCTAATTATTCCTTTGATGACCGGACCCTCTGACCGGACAAAGCTCGTTAGATCGTATTCTGTGACGCCCGCCAGTTTAGGAAACACTGCTCTAACTTATGGTATCAACACAACAGTCAATTATGCAAAAAATAAATCAAACCCTTCCCTAATTAATAGACGAGTTACCACAACACAACCTTAAATGTTTAAATTTTGAAATGTTATGAGACTATGATTAACAAAGAAAAATAATGCAGAAATATATCTGATGCTGAGCTTTTGAAATCTGCTCTGTCCAAAAACAATCCAGCATCTCTTTAAACTCCCATCAAGTTACACGCCCCATAGACACTGTAAGTTTGATGTGAATCCTCCGTTCTTTCGCTGCCCGTGTGGAGTTTGCTGGTGATTGTGTGACTTCTGTAATTGGATCAGCTGAGATCTTGTCTGGCCAGGCTCAAATTGACACATCTCTAACCTTTCTGGAAACTCCATCTCAATCGATCAATACTCTTTTGCCCTGTCTCGTTTCACTTCACGTTGGTCTTGTATACGCTTTAGAGCTTAATTAGTTATCGATGTTCTTCCTATAAGATCTAGCCCAAGTCTATCCCAGGTGTAACTTGTTCCTACTGTTATTTTTAGAGGGACAATGCTTCTTGAGCTTTCCTCGCTCCAGCCCTCGTTTGATGCCATTATTCCTCTCAGGGGTTGAGACACTTACCACTGTTTTCTTCTCTTTCTATATAAAGTCTTATAAGTGCACACGCAGGCTTTCCTACATTAATGTTACTAAAAACGCGAATGGAGATAGTTTCACGTTCATGAATAGCTAGTCACTTGTACTTGAGTAGTTTCCCAAGTCCACTTTGTGCTTCTACTCACTCCACTTCATGTCTTCTCTCTGCCCACAGCTCTTACAAGTCTAATTGGTTTAATGCTTTGTATTTGAAAATTACAATCCATTCTCAGAGGGAAGGAAAAAATGAGGAGCTTTTTACTTGCATGTGTCATAAGATAAGATTTGACCCTTTACGTACGTCATAAGGCGCTGGTACAGCTGGCAGCCCGGTGTAAACGCTCTCTCTTCTTTCTCACACTTATTGTGCTTTATCTCCTATATTTTGTAAATATAGTTAGTATATTTTTTCTATTTTACTGTACGATAGGGACACGCGCTGGAATAGTTTTTTAATTCAACTGTTTTTGACTTTTTTCGGCTGGATTTGAGCGTTTTTCGTTGCGTTCGTTGTGTTGTTGTGACGTGAGCTAGCTCCGAGTGAGCCCACCAGCCCCCCCCCGCGCCCTCCGGCCGCGCTAAAGTACGGCGTGTCGTTGGTACACGTTTATATACACGTTTATATGAAAGAGGAACTTCACCAACGATCGGGACACGCACTGGAATCGCTTTAAATTAACTTGTTTTGACTTTATTCGGCTGGATTGAGTGTTTTCGTCGTGTCGTTGCGATGTGTCTTGGCTCCGGCCCCGCCCCCCGGCTCCGGCCCCGCCCCCCGGCTCCGGCCCCGCCCCCCGGCCAGTGCCGAACCGCGTTTCCACAAAGGAGGAACTCATGAAACTGCGGAGAACAGTCGTCTTACCCGGAGATCGTCACGTTATCCCGTCGCAATACTGACCTAACCTAATACTGATGTGCAATTCTGTCATATGTGCAATTACTGTGAAATTCATGTGCAATCTATGTGCTGTCGTGACACATATTCATGTGCAATTACTGTCGTTATCACATGCAATGGTATTTATTTATTTATTTGTCTATGGGAGCTTTTATTTATTTATAGGAGATCTTCTACTGAAAGTGTTTTTCAGACTTCCTATAAGTGATCTGTTCTTCTGTATCTACCTCTGTATCCACCTGCGTTGCACCACTGAAATTTCCCCATGTGGGACAATAAAGGAATATCTTATCTTATCTTATCTTTACTGTGATAATGCAAGAGGTCGTGGAGTTAGCCTCACCGCAAGAAGGTACTGGGTCATTCTGAGTCCTAAAAAATAAGATTCCAAATCTCCAGGTTAAATAGAAAATAAAAGTGAGTCGTAAATAGTAGTAAAGTAAAGTGTATTGAAGGGAATAAAAAATAGTGCACTTACAATGAATCTTAAAAAGTAGCGCACGGCAACAGTTACTACAGACGGTTCAGTATTGGGGTTTAGCTGTTCCATCCATCCATCTTCTTCCGCTTATCCGGGGCCGCGTCGCGAGGCAGCAGTCCAAGCAGGGACTCCCAGACTTCCTCCTCCCCAGACACTTCCCCCAGGGCGAGAGACAAAGACAGGGTTTAGCTGTTCACACTTGTAGATGAAAGAAGTTAGAAACTGTTTTAATGCCTATTAAGTTAGAAACTGTTTTAATGCCTATTGACTTATGACTATGAATAAACCTTAATTAAATTGTTACAACTGATATTGTTACAAATGCTATTTATTTTTTCATTATTCTGAGGATGAAATTCAGACGATATTATTGGCTGTGACAAAAATCTAAGGATTGATAGATTGCGACCCTGATGATAAAATGAGTGCATTGAGAGTGTTACACTTGTTTAGGAGAAAGCACTGAGTCAGTGCCACAGCGTTTCTGTTTTCCAAGTTTTTACATAAATATGCCAAATTTGACTGAAAGTCAGTTCTTTCCTTTCCTCCTGCTTTGTGTGCTGTCTGCTCCCTCTTCCTGTTCTCTCATGCTTCTCATCATTTCTTAACTTTAAGTTAGGCAAAGAAAGCAACACTTTTTTCTTGCCGATAGCGGCAGCGTGCACATGCAATCAGTCTTGATATTGTACTTACAACTTCAAAGGAGGTGGACCAGCTGATGTCCTGATGCAGCAGAAACAACCTGGAGGTCAACGCCCAGAAGACAGTGGAGATGATCCTGGACTTCAGGAAAGTCACAGCCCCCCAGCCCCCCCTCACCATCACAAACTCCCCCATCTCCACTGTGGACTCCTCCATTATCAGCTCCTCATCAAGAAGGCCCAGCAGAGGATGTACTTCCTGCAGCAGCTGAGGAAAGACAAGCTGCCGGAGGAGATGATGGTGCAGTTCTACACGGCCATCATTGAGTCCATCCTCACCTCCTCCATCATCTCCTCTGTCACCTCCTCCATCACCTCCTCCATCACCGTGTGGTACGCTGGAGCCACAGCCAGGGACAAACAGAGACTGTAGCACATTGTGCGCTCTGCCGAGAAGGTGTTCGGCTGCAGACTTCCATCTCTGCAGGACCTGTTCGTCTCCAGGACTCTGGGACGAGCAGGTCGGATCACAGCCGACCCTTCTCACCCTGGACATGGACTATTTGAGCCACTCCCCTCAGGCAGGAGGCCACTCCCCTCAGGCAGGAGGCCACTCCCCTCAGGCAGGAGGCCACTCCCCTCAGGCATGAGGCCACTCCCCTCAGGCAGGAGGCCACTCCCCTCAGGCAGGAGGCCACTCCCCTCAGGCAGGAGGCCACTTCCCTCAGGCAGGAGGCCACTCCCCTCAGGCAGGAGGCCACTTCCCTCAGGCAGGAGGCCACTCCCCTCAGCCAGGAGGCCACTCCCCTCAGCCAGGAGGCCACTCCCCTCAGGCATGAGGCCACTCCCCTCAGGCATGAGGCCACTCCCCTCAGGCATGAGGCCACTCCCCTCAGGCATGAGGCCACTCCCCTCAGGCAGGAGGCCACTCCCCTCAGGCAGGAGGCCACTTCCCTCAGGCAGGAGGCCACTCCCCTCAGGCAGGAGGCCACTTCCCTCAGGCATGAGGCCACTCCCCTCAGCCAGGAGGCCACTCCCCTTAGGCATGAGGCCACTCCCCTCAGCCAGGAGGTCACTCCCCTCAGGCATGAAGCCACTCCCCTCAGCCAGGAGGCCACTCCCCTCAGGCATGAGGCCACTCCCCTCAGCCAGGAAGCCACTCCCCTCAGGCATGAGGCCACTCCCCTCAGCCAGGAGGCCACTCCCCTCAGCCAGGAGGCCACTCCCCTTAGGCATGAGGCCACTCCCCTCAGCCAGGAGGCCACTCCCCTTAGGCATGAGGCCACTCCCCTCAGGCATGAAGCCACTCCCCTCAGCCAGGAGGCCACTCCCCTCAGGCATGAGGCCACTCCCCTCAGCCAGGAGGCCACTCCCCTCAGGCATGAGGCCACTCCCCTCAGCCAGGAGGCCACTCCCCTCAGGCAGGAGGTCACTCCCCTCAGCCAGGAGGCCACTCCCCTCAGGCATGAGGCCACTCCCCTCAGGCATGAGGCCACTCCCCTCAGCCAGGAGGCCACTCCCCTCAGCCAGGAGGCCACTCCCCTTAGGCATGAGGCCACTCCCCTCAGCCAGGAGGCCACTCCCCTTAGGCATGAGGCCACTCCCCTCAAGCATGAAGCCACTCCCCTCAGCCAGGAGGCCACTCCCCTCAGGCATGAGGCCACTCCCCTCAGCCAGGAGGCCACTCCCCTCAGGCATGAGGCCACTCCCCTCAGCCAGGAGGCCACTCCCCTCAGGCAGGAGGTCACTCCCCTCAGCCAGGAGGCCACTCCCCTCAGGCATGAGGCCACTCCCCTCAGCCAGGAGGCCACTCCCCTCAGGCATGAGGCCACTCCCCTCAGCCAGGAGGCCACTCCCCTCAGGCAGGAGGCCACTCCCCTCAGGCATGAGGCCACTCCCCTCAGCCAGGAGGCCACTCCCCTCAGGCATGAGGCCACTCCCCTCAGCCAGGAGGCCACTCCCCTCAGGCAGGAGGCTAAGGTTCATCTGGATCAGAACCTCTCGCCATAAGAACAGTTTATTTCCCTCTGCTGTTGGACTCATGAACAATTTAAAACAGATGCTAGTTTTTGCACTATATCTGACTAAACTGTAAATTGTGTGTATATATTTAGGCCATTGGCTGAGATCTGTAGGGGTCCCAGAAAGCAAGTTTTGTTCCACTGAGCTGGAGAATAGATACTTTTTCTATTTTCATAAAGCTAATATCATAAAGTATTCACAGAAAAAAATCCACAAACCAACTCTCTGCAGTAAATGACAAAATTGATCTTGAAGTTGACAAAAATGCAGGAAAATTTACATTTCACCCTCTGGAGTCATATTTAGTACATAATAAGTCAAGAACCAGTAAGTTACAAATATATATTTTATTAGGTGTATAGTTAAGTCTCCAGATGTAAAAATCAATATTTACACAGGTACTCAATATTTAATATCAGCATTTACACACATCAAGGAGGTGACTATTTCAACCTCAGGGGTGTTCAAACTAGGCCCCCCTATCAATGCAGTACTTGAATCCCTAAAGTGTCATCACAATTGTAGAACAAGAATAGGCTGATAACGACAAACAACATGATAACATGATACACTTTTCTGTCAAAAGTTGTGTTCATATAATTGACTCAATTAATCAAGTCAATCTGTCTCTGGCTCAGGGGTGTCAGGCATGTTCTCACCGTTTTTGCAGCCACAGAGGTCAGTGCATGGAGGCTTTGAAGATTTACAGGAACACTGGTTTGTAGTGTCAAATGCTGGTGTATGACCTAGATTATTCAAGATGTCTAATACCTGAGATGAGCCAGTCAAATGATGGATGGTTCAACCGAGGGCTAATGATTTTGGTGTCTGTCGACGTCCATAAGAGGTTTGAATAGACAATATCCTGACAAATTGATAGGATTCTAAGATCAGTTTGTTCTGGAATAAACTCGTCACTCATAACAGGCTCGTTAGAAGCCCCAATAAGCAATTAAGGCCACAGGGTCTGAATGACAGGATGATCTTTTAGAGCTTTATGAACAATGATACCAGCCGAAAACAGAGTTTTTAAAATGTCCTGTGACTTGTCCATTCTTACTGTTTGTGGACTGGGACATGACACATCTGTATCTGTGGATGTTGTCAATCCCTCGCTCTCTGATGCTCCAGGAATCATCTCCATAACATCAGATGTAGAAAGGGTTTCTACATAAACTATGTCACTCATATTCCGCTGTTGTGGGCGTTGGAAGGTGATCTGTGGAGAGTCTACAGAGAGATGACTGATCTGATCTGTGGAGAGTCTACAGAGAGATGACTGATCTGATCTGTGGAGAGTCTACAGAGAGATGACTGATCTGATCTGTGGAGAGTCTACAGAGAGATGACTGATCTGATCTGTGGAGAGTCTACAGAGAGATTTCAATTCTGTTTTGTTCTGAAAACAGACAAAGAATATTGTTTTAGATTTTTTTCAAGATACTTCTGGAAATCAAAATCTTAAAAAACATAATGCTGGTCCTTTCAAATTCTAATGAGATTTTTTTTTTTATTTTTTAAGGAAAGTTGTTGGTATAAACAAAATAATGCACATTTGAATTTATATTGACATTTCTACCACTTGGTGTCATTCTCAATCACTTCTACCTGGGTTTAAGCAGGGTATACAATAAGATGGTATACAATAAAAGGTTTTGTGAAAACATTCTTACCTATAAGATGTTGCATTAGATCCTCATGCTTTTTCACCGTTTTCTTGAACAGTCCAAGCTTGTTCATTCTCATGATTTCACCACTTTCTATCAGCCGCCGTTTCACAATGACAAATTTGCAGAAAATAGTATATGTTTCGGTGTACGGATGGTTTCAGGTGCTGAAAGAGACATTAAAAATGGTTTTAGAAAAAGGGAAAATGTAATTTACTTTAGGCTGCCATGAAATGAACAGAGTTGGAACAATCTACTTTCCAATGTGGTGTAACTCTAATAATTCTTGTTATATAAAGTATAACAGAGATCTTTGGCAAATCATAATGAAAATAACATAAATGTTCATCTTTACCTCATTTTCCCAACTGTCTTTGATAAAAAAGCGAGTGTAGCTTTAATGTGGAGTAATATTGACACATCCCGTTTCACTTCGGTTTCACTTTCCTGCAAAAAATGACAATTTTAGTGAGAGCTGATCTATTTATTTCACCAGAAAATTCATTTTGACAAGCCATATAACAATATTTCATGAAATGTTCTTGAATGAGATTTCACATACCACATGATTCAGTTTCAGCCTGGGCAACTTAGTCTTTCTGTCCTTTTCGTCCCACTGATATCGCTGTCCTTCTTTTTGCATATAATACAAATTGTTGGAAGAATTGTTGTTTGTCCTTGGGGCTTTTCTACTCCACTACTTGTAGATCTGAGTCTTTTGGGCGAAATACATTCTGAATATTCATCACTACTGGAATCTATAATAATGACACAAAGAATAAAATCAATGATAAATAATTGATCACTTTATACACTAATAGTACACGCGCGTGAAGACGATGATTTCTACTCACCATTGTTTACATGTCTCTCTCGTTTTTCTGGCATAATATAGTTGCCGCTTCTCGGTGTATCTCTTGTAACACGAGGTTGGTACTGTGGTACTGCGGTACTGCGGTACTGTGGTACTGTGGTACTGCGGTACTGTGGTACTGTGGTACTGCGGTACCGCGGCGCTAACAAACATAGGTCTATCTTTTGGAACCGATTGCAAGAAAACAGCAGCAAATATTTTTGTGTAATTTTGTTCTGGGTGTTATTGTAACGCCTCTCCTTGAACCGACACCTTAAGGAGGGGTTTGAGTGCCCGAATGATCCCGGGAGCTATGTTGTCGGGGGCTTCAAGCCCCTGGTAGGGTCTCCCAAGGCAAACAGGTCCTAGATGACGGGTCAGACAAAGATCGGTTCAGAAGCCCTTTATGATGAGTTCACGAACAAGGTCGTTTACACCACCCGGATCGGCGTCACCGGGGCCCCATCCTGGAGCTTGGCCTGGGATGGGTGCTCGATGGCGAGCGCCTGGTGGCCGGGTCTTACCCCGCGGGGCCCGGCCGGGCACAGCCCGAAAGAGCGACGTGGGGCCGCCCTCCCGTGGACCCACCACCCGCAGGAGGATCCATAAGGGGCCGGTGCAAAGAGATCTGGGCGGCAGTCGACGGCAGGGGCCTCGGCGACCAGATCTCCAGACACAGAGACTAGCTCTGGGGACATGGAATGTCACCTCGCTGGGGGGGAAAGAGCCTGAGCTTGTGCTGGAGGTTGAGCGATACCGACTAGATATAGTCGGCCTCACCTCCAGCACAGTTTGGGCTCTGGAACCATCTCCTCGAGAGGGGCTGGACGCTCCACTTCTCTGATGTTGCCCGCGGGGAGAGGCGGCGGGCTGGTACGAGCTTATAGCCCCTCAGCTCAGCCGCCACGTGTTGGGGTTTATCCCAGTGAACGAGAGGGTCGCGTCCCTCCGCCTTCGGGTGGGGGACAGGTCTCTCACTGTTGTGGCGGCCTACGGGCCGAACAGCAGTGTAGTGTACCCGGCCTTCTTGGGGTCCTTGGGAGGGGTACTGGACAGTGCACCGACCAGGGACTCCGTTGTTCTACTGGGGGACTTCAACGCCCACGTGGGCAATGACAGTGACACCTGGAGAGGGGTGATCGGGAAGAACGGCTTCCCCGATCTGAACCCGAGCGGTGTTCAGTTATTGGACTTCTGTGCTAGCCACGGATTGTCCATAACGAACACCCTGTTCAAGCACAAGGGTGTTCATCAGTGCACATGGCACCAGGACACCCTAGGCCGGAGGTCAATGATCGACTTTGTTGTCGTGTCATCAGACCTCCGGCCGCGTGTCTTGGACACTCGGGTGAAGAGAGGGGCAGAGTTGTCAACCGATCACCACCTGGTGGTGAGTTGGATCCGCTGGCGGAGGAGGAAGCCGGACAGACTTGGCAGACCCAAGCGCATTGTGAGGGTCTGTTGGGAACGTCTAGTGGAGCCCTCTGTCAGTAGGGTATTCAACTCGCACCTCCGGGAGAGCTTCTCCCATGTCCCGCGGGAGGCTGGGGACATTGAGTCCGAGTGGACCATGTTCTCCGCCTCCATTGTTGATGCGGCTGCTCGGAGCTGTGGTCGCAAGGTCTCCGGTGCCTGTCGTGGCGGCAACCCCCGAACCCGGTGGTGGACACCGGAAGTAAGGGATGTCGTCAGACTGAAGAAGGAGGCCTATCAGGCCACTCTGGCTTGTGGGTCTCCGGAGGTCCTCGACAGGTATTGGCAGGCAGAGCGAGCCGCGGCTCGTGCTGTCGCAGAGGCAAAAACCCGGGTGTTAGAGCAATAATGGAATGAATTAAGAAAAGTATTTTTGTTTAAGTATAAATAAGTATTAAATTAATGTAATTGCTAATTCCTAAATTCCTAATTTTCTAATTATTAACAAAGCCTAATTCTTAAGTTAAATGTATAATTTATGTCATGCTTCAGTCTGGAGCGGGAGAGGGCGGGGCCAGAGAAGTAGGCCAAACTTAATTGGTAAAAGGGGAACAGGTGAGACGGGTCGAGATGGAAGTCAGAGGGTGACCGACACGGTCTTTGACCGCGCATATCCGCGCATATCCCGCACATCCCCGCACATCGCAGAACATCGTGCATCTTTTTGATTGTGCAAAATAAAATAAATAAACGCACCACGGACTACGTGAGTTTTTGTTCGTGAGGATTTTTGTGTGAGTCAAGAAACGGACACCCAAAGGATGGCTACTAAGCAGTTTTTAGCGAAGATTGACTAGAAGCCAATACAAAGTCAAAGACCCGGTAAAGTCAAAGACACGGGAACGCTGGAATCCGGAGCAAAGACGCAACGGGGCGTGGCACACGTTTGGAATTATGAATGAATCAGAGACGCCGCTGGATGAGCGTGAGGCTCGCGCCGTGTGAGTATCAATAGCGCAATTGTGGCTTTGGACATTTGAACAATCTCGCGCTTTCGGACTAAATGCGTGGATTGTAAATGAAACGGAAAATATTCTTGGAAAAAGTTGGAACAATCACTAAAGTTGTGCAAACGGATCTGGACAATGAATGAAACGGAGGAACGTGGAAATGAGGAGGAAATGGCTCAAAACAGCCACGGAGACGAAAATGAAATGGAAAATGACCTCAAAAGACTCAGTGCCAGTCGCAGAGGAAGAGGAAGAGGAAGAGGAAGAGGCTGGCACATGTACAAGACGAATGAATGAAATTAAAGCGCTTCTTTCTAATCCTCTCAATACAAACTATGTCACAAATATTTTTGAACATTTTAAAGTGGCATTGAGGGAGTTTAAAGCATGTCATGAAGCAGTGCAAAGACTATTACCTCCAGAAATACAAGAAAATGAAACAATTGATTGGTATGAGCCTAAAATGGAAATCTTTAATTCTTTTATGATGGAAGTTGACTCATGGATTATGAGTCCAGACCAACAAGTAGAACCAAAGGACAGCGCATCAAATGTGTCTGTTCCATCAAGAGGAAGCTCAAATTCTGGAAAATCACAGAGCTCCAGTGCCTCTAGAGAGCGCCTGAAACTAGCCTCTGAAAAGGCTGCTATGGAAGCTCGGATGGCTGTGCTAACTGAAAAACATGCAATGGAAGCTGAGAAGGCCAAAATCAACGCTAAACTTGAGACAATGGAGCTGGAGCTAATATCGCTGCATCTGACGCCATGTTAAAGGTTTTGGACAATTGCACTCAAGGGGCTGAAAATGCAAGGTTACACAAAGCACTGAGTGAGAGTGAAAACAAACATGATCAATATATGACAAGCATCAAAGAACACAATGTGTTGATGGGCATTTCTGAGGGCTCATCTGTTCATTATCCTGACATTGCTACGATAGCCAAAACTCCACTTCAACACGTTATAAATCAACTACCGGATGGAGGGAAATCTAGAAATCCCAAGTCCAACCCCACTCCACCTGTATATGTGAGAGCCACACCTGGGAGAGAAAGTGACTCTGAAAGTGACTCGAGCACAGGTTCTGAAGCATCACTTTCCAGAGAGCTGCTCTCTGTTATTCAAAAACAAAATGACATCACCAGTCTCCTAATGTCACAGCAGCAACAGTCCTCACTCCCCTCCAGACAAATTCAAGTGTTTGATGGAAATCCTTTACATTTTCAAACATTTATAAGAGCATTTAAGTTTGGCATTGAGAATAAAACAAATAATGATGATGACAGACTCTATTATTTGGAACAATATACAAGTGGCCAAGCAAAAGAGCTTGTACGGAGCTGTTTTCATATGGATATAACTCTGGGATATAAAGAAGCACAAAAACTCTTGAAAAGACATTTTGGAGATGAAATCAAAATAGCAAATGCATACATGGAAAAGGCTCTTAACTGGAACAATATCAGACCAGAGGATGGAAATGCACTTTATCTGAGAGGATGTTGTAACACAATGAAACAGTTGAAGGCAATTCAAGAATTGAATCTAACATCGAATCTCAAACTGACTCTGTCAAAACTGCCATATAAACTCAAAGAAAAGTGGAGAACAGTGGCACATGAGCTCGTAGAGAAAAATAAAACCCGAGCAGGATTTTCTGACCTGGTGGCATTTATTGAAAAACAAGCTAGTATTTTACTAGACCCTCTCTTTGGTGAAATCCAGGATGTCTCCAGAAAAACCTATCAAAAACCCACTGTGGCAATAGACTCAAGACCTCAGCTGCGTCCACAGAGAAATAAGAGCAGCAGTTTTGTCATGACCATAAACAACTGTAAAACTGTGTGTTGTATTTGTGGAAAAGCAAATCATTCTCTGGATCAGTGTGAAAACCTAAAAGCACAGAAACATGATGTAAAAGTACAACTGCTTAAAAACAATGGAATTTGCTTTGGTTGCTTAAACAAGGGACATGTGAGTAAATTATGTAAAAGAAGAATGACTTGTGAATACTGTCAAGGCAGACATCCAAGTGTGCTACATTTACACCGCTCAATGGACAGTTCAAATCTGCAACAGAAACAATCGGTCAGTGGCACATTATTTTCAATGGAAAAGAGAAAGAGTTGTGATACTGGGGCTGGAAGTGACTGTAAACTGTCGATAGTGCCTGTACAGCTAAAAGCGGCAAAAGGAGACAAGACAATCGTGACATACGCTTTCCTTGACCCTGGAAGTACAGCCACATTCTGCACAGAAAACATCATGAGACAACTTAATATCAATGGGAAAAGGACACAAGTTTTGTTGCAAACAATGGGACAAAGAAAGCCAGTTGACAGCTATGAAATAAGTGGTTTACAAGTTAGTGATGTAGATGGAAATAACTTTATCGACCTGGAAAAAACGTACACTCAGACAAATATTCCAGTGACGAAACGAAACATATTCACGCAAACTGACATCGACAAATGGCCTTATCTGAAGGAAATACAAATCAAACAAATTGATGCGGACGTGGAACTCCTGATTGGAGTAGATGTGCCAAAGGCAATGGAACCATGGCAGATTATAAATAGTCATGGTAACGGCCCCTATGCTATAAGAACTTTACTTGGATGGTGGTGAATGGGCCACTCAATTCTGCAGCTGTGGAACCACATGGTCGACCTGTGGCATCAGTAAACCGCATTTCAATTGAAAACTTGGAGACTATTTTGAGGCAACAATATAGTCATGACTTTCCTGAAAAAGAATATGAAGAAAGGCCCCAAATGTCAGTGGAGGACACGAAGTTCATGAATATGATGACACAAGACACCACATGGAAAGATGATCACTATTACTTACCATTGCCACTCCGCAACAGAGACACTGTCATGCCTAATAACTCTCATCTTGCTGAACAAAGAGCTCAATATCTGGCCAAAAAGTTCAAACACAACAACAGTTTTGCAGAGGAATACATGTCATTTATGGACGACATCATAACTAAAGGTTATGCTGAAAAGGTGCCATCAAAGGAGCTGCACATACCAAAAGGCAAAGTGTGGTACATCCCCCATCCTGGTGTGTATCACAGGCGGAAAAAGACTCTCCGAGTTGTGTTTGATTGTACGTCATCGTTTCAAGGCACGTCCCTCAATAAAGAGCTGCTGCAGCGACCTGATTTGACAAACTCACTACTTGGTGCTGCTCAGATTCCGTCAAGAACAAGTGGCAGTAATGGCAGATATTGAAGGAATGTTTCACCAGGTGAGAGTGAATGAAGAGGATTCAAACTTTCTGAGATTTCTATGGTGCCAAATGGAGATGTGAGCCAACCCTTGCAGCAATACAGAATGAAAGTTAATCTATTTGGCGCCATCTCTTCACCAAGCTGCGCCAATTTTGCACTGAAAAAGACAGCAGATGACAACAAGCAAAGTTTCACAGCTACAGCAGTTGACACAATCAAATCAAACTTCTATGTGGACGACTGCCTCAAATCTGTCCCAACAGAAAAGGAAGCCATTCATCTAATCAAAGAGTTGAGTGAGCTATGCGCCAAAGGTGGATTCAAACTGACTAAATGGCTCAGCAATAGTCGTTCTGTTCTGTTTTCTATTCCAGAAGAAAATCAAGCTAAACAGATTAAAGCACTTGACTTGGACAGAGACAAACTACCAGTGGAAAGAGCCTTGGGCATGACATGGAATATAGAGAGTGACACCTTTGGGTTTCAGATTTCAGTCAAAACTAAATCACTAACCAGAAGAGCATTGTCTCTACTGTAAGTTCTGTCTATGATCCCTTGGGCCTGGTAGCACCATTCGTGTTGAAAGCAAAACTTATTCTACAAACACTCTGTCAGCTGAAATGTGGATGGGAGACAATGGCGTTTAGGGACCGTGCCTCTGGACTGGCAGACCGGGGTGGTGGTCCCTCTGTTCAAGAAGGGGGACCGGAGGGTGTGTTCCAACTACAGAGGGATCACACTCCTCAGCCTCCCGGGTAAGGTCTATTCCAAGGTACTGGAGAGGAGAATGGAGAAGATGGATGGGTTATTGTAACGAGCTTTATATAAAACAATGTCAAAATTGTTTTACCCACCTCGTTAGAATACAACTAAACGATAGAAATTCTAGCATATGACCTAATTCATTCAAAGTATTATTAAGTTTACCATATTTTTATTCATCCCTTATTTTGTATTTTAATTTTGCTATTACTCTTGCTCTGTTTTATGTCGCACTACACTTGAAGCAAGTATTTCCGAAAAATACTCCATTAGTTTGCTGGTGGGACTTATTTGTGCAACATTGACAGTGTTCATAAAGACATCCTTTTTGACCTCGGGGTCCTCATTTGAAACAGGATATTTCATTGCCTTCGGAATAGGTGGCCATTGTTTTTCATTTTGTTCTAAGAAAGCTGGTCCTTTTATCCATCTTTTGGATTTTAGGAAAGCCTCAATGCTCAAACCACGTGAGGCCTCATCTGCAGGGTTTTGCCTTGAATCCACATGTCTCCACTGGTCCACAAAAGACAATGCCTGGATAACGGCAATACGGTTTGCAACAAAAGTTTGAAATCTTCTTGACTGGTTTCGAATGTATTTCAAAACAGACTGACTGTCTGTCCAGTAAACGGATTCTTTTAAGTCCATTTTTAGCTCTGCTTTTAACATGCGATCCACACGGACAGCAAGAGTGGCAGCTGTGAGCTCCAGTCTGGGGATAGTAATTTTCTTTAGAGGTGTTACTCTTGCTTTTCCCAAAATTTTCTTTTGTTCACTGTCAATAAATCTTTTTCTGATTCTGATTCTGAAAACTATGTGCTAAAACGAGCCAATGTCTCAACTTAGGTTCAAGGTGGAAGAACTGTAAAAGTGTTCTAAATAAGTGCTGAAGTAATGTTATTCAGGATCACCCACATTCCTGTAAACTGGATTTGATCTTTGTTTCAGTGTTACACGAGGCGAGGGGCCCGAGGGTGGACATTTGAACATGTAATTAAGGAGGATTAAGGATCAGACGACGCAGATACAGCCACTGATTTTGAATGAGAAAACTCTCTCTCATTCATTATATTTGCACCTGTTTTAGAACGTCTGCTATTTCATCCCCGTGCTGTTTTACTCCTATACAGCATGGACAAGTAGAATATAATGAACAATTATGGATGGGTTGACTGACCCGCCAGCCCCGCCCACATTCTGTTCGAATGCGTAAGGGTCTGGAATCCGAGTCAGAGCCAATGAAGTCGTCGGACCATAATCTCTCGATCCAATCCCAGGCGGAGGTTTTAACGCAGGGGTGTCCAAACTTTTTTCTCAGGGGGCCTCATTTTGAAACGTATACGGAGAAATGCTTCAATCTCTCCAATTTCACAGTAAAAACGACTACTTTTTGTTGTTTGGACCAACTTAACAGGAAGCCGTAGGGCCGACAAAAATTGGTCTGAGGGCCGCATTTGGCCCCCGGGCCTTAGTTTGGACATGCCTGTTTTAACGCGTGACATTGAGAGACGGAAGTAGCTTTCCACCCCCGTTCCAAAACATTCAAAATGACGGACCCGGCTCGAGTGTTTACTTCTGCTCTCGCTTCAGGAAAGTATCAAATCCTTAAAAACAGAGCAAAAAAACTGCGTTCAAGGCATTTCTATAGAAAAAGGACGTTTTTGCCACTCTTCCAACTGGATTTGGAAAGAGTGACGATGAACGAAGAGCCCTCGTTTTCGTCATATCTCTGCTGTTAGCTCTCATGGAACAACAAGTAACGGAGGCAAATAAACTTGGTGTCGATGCAACTCGGGGTTAATAGTGAGGAAGGCATCTGTACCGCAGACCGCAGTTGTTGATTGGCAGCCCGGAGGTCGCTAAATGACAAATGGCGACACTTATGGTCTACCCTGACGGACGTTGTTGGCATCGTGCTGGACGAGCTTCATGTCACCTATAAATGGTCAGTAAATCTTGAATAATGTTATTACGAGTAACTGTAAGACGTTTTGAAGGAACGCCATGTTTCGTATTAAGCATTTTAAGATCTGTGCTGATATGATAATACTATTAATAATATGAGACGACACAATCCCGAGCTCTAATAAGCGTCTTGCACTTTCTGTCAGATCACAATGTGCTGACTTGAACTGTTAGTGACTTTGCAGGGGACAAGCTGAGAGAGGAAGCAGTGCCTTCTGGGAGAGCTCTGCCAAGGAACTACGCTCCAGTGTAATATCTGGTCATTCCTATTAATCAATATAAACTGTGTGGTTTAAGTACCATGTTCTATTTCCTTACTCAGTAAAAAAAGACAAATACAATTAAAATGTAGCAAAGCAATTTAAATACAAGAAAGTGTGCCAACTGTATCAATTAGAGATACAGTTTAGGTTAAACATCATAACTGCTCTAAAGAGACTTGTAAAGCATAGGATTACATGTAGAAAGTAGCTACACATTTAGTTTAAAATAGAGTTATAAATAAATATGCCCTATAAATAAAGTTATAGTGTTTATCTGTGGAGTTGCAATATTATGCAAGTTAAGTTTAGATGAGTGTGTTTATTAATTATTAATTTCTCAGTTTTAGGCACGAACAGCTACTGCAGACATTGAATCTAGGCCAAGAGACAGTTCCACATGGAAGAGGCGATATTTATCACAGCAAAACCCAAACAGGGAGAACTTTAGACTTTGTCACTGGATCAACTGGATTGTAGCTTTGTTTAGTCATTTTGATGAGCAAGTGACAGAGGGATCACTTATGTTGCACCTATTGCCACAGCATGTTTATGTCACCCACAGGGTGTCGAAGAGTCTACACCTGTGTTTATGTCACCCACAGGGTGTCGAAGAGTCTACACCTGTGTTTATGTCACCCACAGGGTGTCGAAGAGTCTACACCTGTGTTTATGTCACCCACAGGGTGTCGAAGAGTCTACACCTGTGTTTATGTCACCCACAGGGTGTCGAAGAGTCTACACCTGTGTTTATGTCACCCACAGGGTGTCGAAGAGTCTACACCTGTGTTTATGTCACCCACAGGGTGTCGAAGAGTCTACACCTGTGTTTATGTCACCCACAGGGTGTCGAAGAGTCTACACCTGTGTTTATGTCACCCACAGGGTGTCGAAGAGTCTACACCTGTGTTTATGTCACCCACAGGGTGTCGAAGAGTCTACACCTGTGTTTATGTCACCCACAGGGTGTCGAAGAGTCTACACCTGTGTTTATGTCACCCACAGGGTGTCCAAGAGTCTACACCTGTGTTTATGTCACCCACAGGGTGTCGAAGAGTCTACACCTGTGTTTATGTCACCCACAGGGTGTCCAAGAGTCTACACCTGTGTTTATGTCACCCACAGGGTGTCGAAGAGTCTACACCTGTGTTTATGTCACCCACAGGGTGTCCAAGAGTCTACACCTGTGTTTATGTCACCCACAGGGTGTCGAAGAGTCTACACCTGTGTTTATGTCACCCACAGGGTGTCCAAGAGTCTACACCTGTGTTTATGTCACCCACAGGGTGACATAAACACAGGTGAGTCTACACCTTTGTACCAACTGTGTCAAAGTGAGATGTCAACTTTAGCTAAAAGACGTGTTACAGAGGATGACATTGAGATGTTAACACAACACGAGTACACGAGTAGGCGAGTACGCGAGTACACGAGTACACGAGTACACAGGCATCTCCCTGTGTTTCAAATGCAACATGCCCAAAATATTCTTAGAATAGTAAATGAAGTATTTGATGATATTGAAAACTGTATTGAAAAAGCCTTCCCTTAGATGTTGATCACTCAGGATATGTTGAAGAGGTCACCATGGAGACGCCTTCAGGCCGGCGTTCTGAATCAGGGGTGACTGCTCTTTTAAGCTCAGACTGAGGGTGGTAAATGTAACAGTTAAACTTCTAGTATATATTGTACTCACTCAAATGCAGCTTTGTAATTTAACTTTATTACTTTGGTTCTCTAAATAAAAATGTATTGTTTAAAATGTTACTTTGATTTTCTCTTCCTTAAAATATACATTCTTCTTTGAAGAAAATGAATCAGGACGGTTGCTTAGCTGCGAGCCACTTTCATAATTCAGATAATTGTCTTTAAAAACAGTTAAAGTTTGTGGATGTATAAAAAGGAATAATAAAGTACGAGTAGTAGAAGTTTATTCGGTCATTTTACAGTTTAATGTACATAACCAGAAAGACAAATGTGACAAACAGCAATAAATTAAACTATACACAATAAATACATTAAAAACCACACAGTTCAAACACAATATTCTGTAAAAAGAAAATGGAAATTTTATCTTTGAGTAAATTAACAGATACATATTCATAATATCAACTGAAAGTACCAAGAACATATTCACATTTAGCCAGTCTTTGACTTTGGCTCATCGCTCCTCGTTTTTGACACCGTGATACTTGTTGTAGCATCAGTTGCTGATGTGGATTGATCTTCCGTTGTCTCTTGTGTTTTCCATGAATTAAATGTTGTTTGGTCCCGTTCCAAACGTGTAGAAGATTATGCAGACTTTACACACGTGTTGACCTGCTCGATGTGTCCACTATTGCTGTCCCAGTTCCGCGAGTCGTTCAAAATGCTCAGTCCGATGACAAATCTGAGTAAAACTTCCAATTTGTCTATGGTAGTTTTTGTTTATAGGAGATCTTCTACTGAAAGTGTTTTTCAGACTTCCTATAAGTGATCTGTTCTTCTGGATCTACCTCTGTATCTACCTGCGTTGCACCAATGAAATTTCCCCATGTGGGACAATAAAGGAATATCTTATCTTATCAATTACGCCGCGTATACGAAGATTTTTGAGACAAAACCGGCAAAAGTAATTTATATTTATTTCCGCACTACTTGCCATGATGCACGTGCGTTAGATGCAGTTATACAAAGGGCTTTCGGGGGCATAATAATAGATCCATTGTTCGGGGACGGATAACGCGGATAACGTGGAACATTCCTTGTTGACATGGGCTACGTAATATCCGGTTAAGTGTGTCCCGTTTTTTGAGTCACTTCTGGGTTTATGTGATTGGTTCTGTCTCTGCTCCAAACTTCGCCCTAGAAATTGAACCTCAGCGGTCGAGCCCCAGACCCTCAGGTTTTGTTAAGTGGTCTCACAAAACGTGTTGGGAACGGCTGGTCAGGCAAATGGATGGGAGCATGTGGACACAATCTCACAGTAAATGCATTAAATCACAGACTATTAAATGTCTGCTCACTGCACACGTTCATATCCATCAAAGTGATTCTGGAATTGGAGCGAGTTGGAGTCGAGCTACAGAATAATGTGTGCAAATGTACAATATTGTGAATTGTAAATGGTGGAGTTTAAGTTACCATCAGTTGAAGTTTGAACTGGATAGACATGAACATAATATGTATCTATGATGTCAAAGCCTGCTCAGAATTCAATATTGTCTATGTAGACCTTTTACAATTTATTTTTTGATTTAATTTGCATGTTAAACTAGCTGTATAACAAGTTATTACTCATGACAAAATCTACATCACAACAGCTTTGGTTCCGTGCCTGATTGTTCAAGATCTTGCTCATGCTTTGAAGATCTCCTCACGTGTCTCTTCTCTTTTACGCAGGGATTTATCGAACAACAAGCTGGTGTCGATCCCTCCCAATCTCTTTGTCTTACTGGGGGACCTGCTCCAGCTGTGAGTACTGTTCAAATATACTCTGTGTCTACATACTGTTTGTGTATGTGTGCTCTGGATCAGACCCAGCGCAAACTGAGAATGACAAACAGCTCATTTGAATCTAAAAGACACATTAAAGATGCATGGAATGGAATGGAATTAAATCATCTTAAATTATTGTAAAATGAAGTGAGATATGATACATGATATTTTGGATAATTGATTATTTGATTATTAAACCAGTTGATGATTATTTATCATCTCACTTGTTTTAGCTCTATTAATACCTAATGGATCTGGAACAATATTTGTATGTATATTTCATCTGTGATTTAAGTTTGCTGTCTTGTGGTTTATGAATGATTTCAATTCATTATTCAAATTACCCCTTTATTCCTTATTAAGTTAAATTAACCTTACATTTAATTTAATTTAATTTAAATTTCTTGTTAAAGGCGGTATGGACGATTTTTCGGCTATTTGAGAACTCAGGTGGAAGTGCACATGCCACTCCCCCGTGTGGACTGATACAACACACACGTGCGTTTGTTTATTAGCGCGACGGATCACATCACATCTCTCGTCTTCCGTAGATTTCTGTCCACTTCTGCGTCAGCTCGAACTGTCTTTCTCCGTCTTCATTTTGTTCCGTACAATGAGGGAACTATATTATGATAGATCCATGCGCTTAGACATGCGGAAACGTGGGATGAGCCGCACGCGGCTGCAGGTGAGCGGTAGGTGCGTTTTATGATTGATACGTGGCAGGACTAATGATTTATCCACGCCACAAGGAAATATGATACAAAATTTGCTGAAAAAAAATCGTCCATACCACCTTTAAGTTAAATTAACCCCTCCATTCCTTATTAAGAAATGAGAGGTTTTGTCTATAGGAGTTTTTGTTTACAAGAGTTTTATTTATAAGAGTTCTTCTATTAAGAGCGTTTTTTAAACTTCCTATAAGTTTTCTGTCCTTTTCCTCTGTATCTACCTGCATTGCAACAATGAAATTTCCCCATGTGTGGACAATAAAGGAACATCTTATCTTAATGTGTTTACCACGGCAACATTAGATTGGCCAGATATCGGTGTATTTTGTTCGATAAATAATGAAAGAAGAAGACAAACAACACAAACAAGTCAAGTTTAGCAAGACAGGGGCATTTTCCTTTTTTTCCCTCGCACATAACTGACAAAAATATACCAAAAATGTATAATAAAAGTATTTCATCAGTTTATGTTTTAATTTAACAATAACTATGTGTAAAACTGAGAAGGGAAAAAAAGTGTATTTCTGGTACATAAATCTGAATAAATTGACAGAAGCAGTTGCGAAATGTTTACTTCATTTCGTAGACATGACTGTATTTGTATGTGTGTAATTTGGCTGCACTGATACCACTTTTTCCCAAACAGATACCAGTACTTCATTTTCAGTACTTGCCAATACAGAATGCTGATACTAATGCCAGCTATTATTATCACAAGTTTTCTAATACAGTCACAAAACAGCCCTTTAACTTGAAGCTGAACCTAATAGGAAACTGTTGTTGTGATTTTGGGCCTTACAAAAATAAATTGATTTGATTTGATTTGATGATTTTTTATAATGTAAACTACTATTTTCACAAAAAATACTTTTCAGAGGTACTTCAAATATCATTTAGAAGCACTTTTACTTCAGCTACTACTTTGTCTCGACTCTAACTGTAGCCACTTTAATCTTAAATTATTTTATTTTTACTAGGGCCACACTTTGTCAAATAAAGGCATGTTTTACCCCTTTGTAAAGGTTACATCTTATTCTTTCAATTGCAATAAGTTTCCTTGTACTACTTATGTACGGTAAGTTACTATCATTTAAAAAAAGCACTGCGCCGATATCATTGGTGAACTATGAAAACGTGTCGTTTAAAGTGTTTTCAAAGATCAGATTTAGGTGATTTACTGTCAGAAAGTGTCTTTATGGTGAACTCTCACTGTTATCAAACAAGAGCCGGTGTGGAGCCGATACCCAATATTGGTATTGTATCCGTGCAATCCTATAATTTTGCTTACATTTTTGGAGGCAAATTTCCAAACGAAAGCCAGAAATCCCACATATGTGTATTGTGTTAGAACATATTATCATTATTAATGTATTCATTCACTGCACTTTTATTTATTTTATTCTGCTTTTAGAAATATCTCATATAATCCCATTTTGGAGCTGAAGGACGACCACTTTGACAAGCTGCGCAAACTCAAGTCATTGTGAGTTCACGTCTTGTATTTTCACTTTTTACTAACACTGTAAAAGGAAAAGTAGACCACTTTGATGTGTGTTTTGATGCACTTTGTGTACTTCCTCCTTCATGTTTCCTTGGACCTTATCAAACCAAATAAACCCAATGTGTGTTTTTTTCCAGGAGCATCGAAGGGATTGAGATTGATAACATTCAGCAAAGGATGTTCGAGCCCCTCAAGTACCTGACGCATATGTAAGTCAACTTTAAAGGTGCACTTTGTAACTTTTTGGGTGGGAGCTCATCTACTTGTCTTTATGGAGATGTTCTACAGTACATCTCCAGGGCGACAAGCCTGTGATGTAACCAGGCCAAGTTACCTGTCGTGAGGCATGTTTTTTCAAGGTATCTGGAAAAAAAAACTTTAATTGAAAAGCATACACAATAGATATGTTTAATGGAACATTCTAGAGAAAGCAATAACATCTCCATGGGACAGTCAGGTGGACACTGGAGAAGTTACATATGCCGCAGTACTCCTGATGCCGCAGTACTGAGAAATTACCGGCCATCTGCCATTTTGGGGCAAAATCCTTGAAAATGTTGTTTACAATGTCTTTGTGATTTGAATGCATTTTTCCTGTTGTGTGAAGCACGTTGAAATTGTGCTATGCAAATAATCTTTCATCATTGCCTTGCCTTTCAAGGAGACATATTATGCTGCTATGTATGTACTTCACTAGCAAGGACCACGCCACAACAATTGAAATACGAAAGAATGTTTATTGATAATAGTGATGATGGGCCGATGATGGATCGATGAGAGGGATGGATGAGATATCGATGAGAGATATCGATGAGAGATATCGATGAGAGAGATCGATGCGAGAGATCAATGCGAGAGGTCTGAGAGATTGATGAGAGATCAATCGATGACGAAAACAATATGTTTTGTGGCAAAATTATCATCAGTATTATCATCATACTTTCCGTTTTAACTCTTGCATGTTAGCAATTATTAATAAGCCTGAAAATATGCTATTCCGCTTGGATCAGCTGAGAGTCATATAAAATGGATTATTGTGAGTTTGTGACAATTAGGGCTGGGTATTGATATCTGTATTTTCCGATACAGTTCCCTCATTACGATATGTTCCCGATACATTTTTTAAAAAAGGGTCTTAAAAATTTACCAAATGGGTAATGGTTTTACTCTGGATAAGAAAATGTATGGAATTTCATGTTTATCCACAAAGCACTTAATTATAAATCCATTCTGCTCTAATAACTTCATACATCCAACCAACTGATCCAAATAGAAATATAAGGAACACATTCTAGTAAAGTATTGCATGTTTCATGATCTGAACATGCTGCAGCAGCATCTTCTGCACAGAGGAGCTTCTGATCAGGTCCACAGCTCCTTCTCACCTCGACCGAGAGGTGAGAAGCAGATCAAAGTTACTTTTCCACCTCATTTAAAGCCTACAGGCCACAAAAAAAAAAAAATATATATATATATCGATACTATGACTCAGTATCGATACGGAGTCCGTGACGATATATCGCCGTATCGATATTTTTAACACAACCCTAGTGACAATCCAGTTTACAGCTCAAGGTTAAAGGTATTTGGTCTTTTAAAACATGACATAGAACTACTGGACTATCCTTGACTACCCTACTACTGGACTACCATTGACTACCCTACTACTGGCCTACCCTTGACTACCCTACTACTGGATTACCCTTGACTACCCTACTACTGGACTACCCTTGACTACCCTACTACTGGACTACCCTTGACTACCCTACTACTGGATTACCCTTGACTACCCTACTACTGGACTACCCTTGACTACCCTACTACTGGACTACCCTTGACTACCCTACTACTGGACTACCCTTGACTACCCTACTACTGGACTACCCTTGACTACCCTACTACTGGACTACCCTTGACTACCCTACTACTGGACTACCCTTGACTACCCTACTACTGGACTACCCTTGACTACCCTACTACTGGACTACCCTTGACTACCCTACTACTGGACTACCCTTGACTACCCTACTACTGGACTACCCTTGACTACCCTACTACTGGACTACCCTTGACTACCCTACTACTGGATTACCCTTGACTACCAAACTACAGAACTACCCTTGACTACCCTACTACTGGACTACCCTTGACTACCCTACTACTGGATTACCCTTGACTACCCTACTACTGGACTACCCTTGACTACCCTACTACTGGATTACCCTTGACTACCAAACTACAGAACTACCCTTGACTACCCTACTACTGGACTACCCTTGACTAGCCTACTACAGGACTACCCTTTACTACCCTACTACAGCACTACCCTTGACTACCAAACTACAGAACTACCCTTGACTACCCTACTACTGGACTACCCTTGACTACCCTACTACTGGACTACCCTTGACTACCCTACTACTGGCCTATCCTTGACTACCCTACTACTGGACTACCCTTGACTACCCTACTACAGAACTACCCTTGAGCTTTTACCATGTTCTTAAAACATACCTGGTGTTGCATGTTTACGCTATTTACTCTAGTTTGATGAATCCTGGTTGGAAAAACGACTCTCAGAGCGTCAAAAACACTTTGAATTTCCCCGACCTCTGGCTTTTTCTCAATTTCTGATGTGGCTTTAAGCATTTTTTCTGCTGTTTTTAAGTCCATAAATCATCACCAGACTCATTGTGAGCATTTCTGCCTCAAATCACAATCATTACAACTGCTCAGCTATTAGTTTGTTTGTTTCAAATATTTAATTCCCTCTGTTGCCAATAAATGGAATTACATCTTACGCATATTCACAAAAAAACAATTGGCTAATGTAATTAAGCAGTTGTAATGGTCTCGATTTGAGAGAAAAACGTCACACATTACAGGATTCAGAATAAGCGGTATCGCATCGCAAAATGCGACGCAATTTCTCTCAAATGTGATGCGTTCGTCAGAAAAAAAGTGCTTTTGTATTACAGCTTTTGCGATACAAAAATGTGTGTTCAATTGTATCACCAAAGCGCCTAAAAAGCACTGATCACTTGTCAATAACAGCATGACACACTTGACGGTCCCGCTGCTGTCACAGATCGCGCGTACGGAAACTGCTGAGCGGGAGGAGCCACCGGGAGAGTGGGAGGAGCCACCGGGAGAGTGGGAGGAGCCACCGGGAGAGTGGGAGCAGGCGATGAGGCGCTTTACGAGCGCTGCATCTCGCTGATCTCACATACCCGTTCACATTCCCATTCTCACACATAACTATGTGTAACATGTAGTTATTGTGTAACATGTAGTTATTGTGGTGAGATCAGTGAGTTATTGTGGTAAAACCCCTCGTCGCCTCCGCGCTCCCGTTTCACCCCGTTTCACCCCGATGATGTGGAGTTCAAAGGGTCAAACTCACTCATGTCCAGGACAAAACCAAAAGGTGTTGTGTGTGTAAGAGAAGTCATTCTGATAACAACAGCTCATCGTCATGACAACTCTGGTGGTGGTAACTTGTGAGTGTAAAGACAATATGTAAATGAGACTCATGCAAAGAGTCATCTGATGATGATGATGTGGAAGAAAGTTGTAAATAAGGCTCCGACTTGGTGTTAATTATTTATCAATATTCAAAACTATTAAGTGCACTCTCAAAACAAAACAAAAGAACTCTTATTAACAAAACTGTTGGTGTTCAACAAATATTTTTAAGTTTTGTATTTTATTTGGAAGTGTTCAAAAGTTCATTTGTTAAGAGTTTTTTAAAGAATAGAATGTTTACAAATACATTTGAAATAAATAATCTTGTTACATCAATGGAAAATATTAATTGTCAGTCACTTTTGTGTTTTGCTATGCAATTATCAAATTGCTATACAAATTGGAAAATAATTGTGGATTGTGTAGCAGCACCGCTATACAAGTGAAAACCCTTAATCTGAACCCTGCATTAAGAAATTCAGAAATTATGTTTTTGAGGGTGGGAGGGGAGAATGTTTTCTAACCAAGATTCATCGAGCAAGCATGAAAGAAGCTGCACGCTATTAAAGTATGATTTTGATGAGGGAACAATGTTAGAACACTTTGTACTTGTTTCCACTGAGATGTTAATGCGTTTATAATAACAAGTATTTTTACCGCCCAACAAACACCTTGAAAATGTAATCGCCTGTTATTTGCTTGTCTCTATGAAAATATAATTGTGTGCTGCCCGATGGTCGAGTGGTTAAGGCGGCAGCACACATGCCGGGCTTCACGTGATGATCATCCCCATTTCATGCTCAACTGTTCGGTCCGATCAAACTTACGGCCCAAAAAATAAAGGAAATATGAAAGTGTAATGCCATAGTGTGGAATATTCCAGGCACAGAAATAAAATCTCTATTCAAGCTTCTCCAGACAAATGTACATAGTGCACCTTTTAAAATCAAAAAGTCTATTGAGCATCAGCTAAGACCTTTCAAGCTAATTCTAACCATAGCATCGTCCCAGTTTATCTTGCTTAAATCATTTAATTAGTACCAATACTTTTTACCAATTATTTTGTCAGACAAACCAAGCATTTAACCTTCAGCGATTAAATATCAGAAATACATCCTTAGAAAATGATGTCTGTTTGTATAGCCCTATTGTAACTGAGGTCAAATGTTTGTCAAATGGTGCTTAAACGTTCTGACATCCTTTGCTTTGACTAGGACACATCCTGCCCTTTAGCAATGGTACAAAATACCCATCCAAGGTCAGAAACGTTTTGAAATGAAATGAAATGCATTCAAATGGATTTCCTACTGAAAATAAGTCATGTGGGAGGTTTTTTAGCCTTGTGTTTATCCTTTTTCAATTCAGAACAAACATTAATGTGGATAGATTCTGTTGTCGAAAGAGCCTGCCAGTGTCAAAGCTCTTGACAGCTCTGGACAGATCTGGACTAATCTGATATTTCCTTTTATTTCTACTTAAAAGTGGCTCTCCTTTGAAATCTCCAAACCTTCAAGTAACTGTTTCTTCTCTTTCATGTTGCAGATACTTTAAGAAGTTCCAGTACTGCGGATACGCCCCTCATGTGCGCAGCTGTAAGCCCAACACGGACGGCATCTCTTCATTTGAGGACCTGTTAGCTAACATTGTGCTGCGGGTCTTCGTTTGGGTCGTCTCGGCAACAACCTGCTTCGGGAACATCTTTGTGATTTGCATGAGGTCCTACATCCGCTCCGAGAACAAGCTCCATGCAATGTGCATCATCTCCCTCTGCTGTGAGTGTCTGAAATGTAATATTATTACATGTTTAGTCCTTACTCTGGCACCAGCAGGAGGCCGGTCCATGTTTACTCCTGACTCTGGCACCAGCAGGAGGCCGGTCCATGTTTAGTCCTGACTCTGGCACCAGCAGGAGGCCGGTCCATGTTTAGTCCTGACTCTGGCACCAGCAGGAGGCCGGTCCATGTTTAGTCCTGACTCTGGCACCAGCAGGAGGCCGGTCCATGTTTAGTCCTGACTCTGGCACCAGCAGGAGGCTGTTCCATGTTTAGTCCTGACTCTGGCACCAGCAGGAGGCCGGTCCATGTTTAGTCCTGACTCTGGCACCAGCAGGAGGCCGGTCCATGTTTAGTCCTGACTCTGGCACCAGCAGGAGGCTGTTCCATGTTTAGTCCTGACTCTGGCACCAGCAGGAGGCCGGTCCATGTTTAGTCCTGACTCTGGCACCAGCAGGAGGCCGGTCCATGTTTAGTCCTGACTCTGGCACCAGCAGGAGGCCGGTCCATGTTTAGTCCTGACTCTGGGCACCAGCAGGAGGCCGGTCCCTGAGGTCCTCAGAGTCTGAGATGGTTCATATGGCACTAACATGTCTGAGATGTACTTTGGTGCTAGGCCATGGAGAGACTTGTACACAAGCAGAGCTGCTTTAAAGTCTCTTCTCTGAGCCACAGGGGGCAGTGCAGAGACCTGAGAACAGGACTAATGTGATCATACTTCCTGGTTCTAGTCAGGACCCGAGCAGCAGCGTTCTGGATGAACTGCAGCTGTTTTACAGCTCGTTTGGAGAGACCAGTGAGCGGCCGTTACAGTCTAATCTACTGGAGACAAACGCATGGATAAGTCTCTCCAAGTCTGGTTTAGACACTATATTTTTGATGTTGGTAATGTTTTTTATATGTAAAAAGTCTGAGTCCATTGTTACACCAGATTCCTTGATATGTAGGTTCTTGTTTTAGATCGAGAGACTGGAGGTGCTAAAACGTTCTCTTTGTTTCAACGCAAAGACGATGATTTTCAGTCTTGTCTGAGTTCAGCTGGAGAAAGTTGTTCTGCCTCCACAAACTGATGTGTTAGATGCAGTGACAGTGATAGGAGACATTTTCACTGCGTATCAACTGACCTAAAGGCAGCATCCCACTTTCTTGGCCAGACCTGACTCACGAGTCAAACTACAACATGTGCATCATTATCTGGACCATATTTTAGAGTAAATATCTCATGTTAGAATGAAACACTCACTCGATGAGTATGAGCTCAGGAGCAGATGATCCAGATGTGAAGATGCAGATAAATCAGCTCAGACAGAGTCATCAAGGACAGAGGGGACAGAGGGGACAGTAGAGACAGAGGGGACAGTAGAGACAGAGGGGACAGTAGAGACAGTAGGGACAGAGGGGACAGTAGGGACAGAGGGGACAGTAGAGACAGAGGGGACAGTAGAGACAGTAGGGACAGAGGGCACAGAGGGGACAGTAGAGACAGTAGGGACAGTAGAGACAGTAGGGACAGAGGGGACAGTAGAGACAGCTGTGATTTGTTCTTTGTTTGATAAATGCTGTTTTATTACAATCCAACTCATATTGAGAAATTAGTCTAATTAGAGATGAAGCTATTTGAAGCTGTACTCTGCATTAGTGTATTTTAAAGTTGGTTTAATGCACGGGTTCTCAAACTGTGGGTGGGAGGCCACAAATGGGTCACCGAGTCTGGCTATAAGTGCACAGAACATTAGGCTTCTCAGGTTTGATGTTCAAACATTTTGAACATATTATACATGTCTATATACAGGTTCCAGAGTATGATATAAACTCATCTATCTTTCATGTATTTAGTTAAAGGATTTTTTTTTATTGCCTCAAAAGTACTTGGTTACATGCTGTACTAAATGAGGCCACATACAAACCTATTTAATGAAGCTGAAATGATATAGGAGGATTTTATACTGTGGACTATGTAAAATAAATAGATTAATAAATAAGATTAATACATAAATATTACTTCACCCTGCTTTTCACAGGTCATTGTAGGTTGATTAAAGCACTTAATTAAAAGTAATCTAATTTGCTAAATAGATATTTGCTGTAATTTGATTATTTTAACAAAGCATGTCACTTGGACAGATGTGATACTGGCGTGACCACAGTGCACACGTCTGATGTTGCAACATCCATGGTGTGTTTGCTCAGACACATGACGTATTAGAGGGAACATTGGCCCTGGAATTGACCCGGGATTGGGGCACCCACAGGTCAGGGGCATGTGGTCTGAGACACAGTTACCAAACAATGTACTTCCTGTCTTCCAGATAGGACTTTAACCAGTTTAGGGCGGGGCCAGTGACGCCCACCCAGTCCTCTAGTCTCTGTAAGAGGGTCCCACCCAGTCCTCTAGTCTCTGTAAGAGGGTCCCACCCTGTCCTCTAGTCTCTGTAAGAGGGTCCCACCCTGTCCTCTAGTCTCTGTAAGAGGGTCCCACCCAGTCCTCTAGTCTCTGTAAGAGGGTCCCACCCTGTCCTCTAGTCTCTGTAAGAGGGTCCCACCCTGTCCTCTAGTCTCTGTAAGAGGGTCCCACCCAGTCCTCTAGTCTCTGTAAGAGGGTCCCACCCTGTCCTCTAGTCTCTGTAAGAGGATCCCACCCAGTCCTCTAGTCTCTGTAAGAGGGTCCCACCCTGTCCTCTAGTCTCTGTAAGAGGGTCCCACCCTGTCCTCTAGTCTCTGTAAGAGGGTCCCACCCAGTCCTCTAGTCTCTGTAAGAGGGTCCCACCCTGTCCTCTAGTCTCTGTAAGAGGGTCCCACCCAGTCCTCTAGTCTCTGTAAGAGGGTCCCACCCTGTCCTCTAGTCTCTGTAAGAGGGTCCCACCCTGTCCTCTAGTCTCTGTAAGAGGATCCCATGATCGACAGTGTCAAAAGCAGCATCAGATCCAACAGAATTAAGACTGAGGCTTTGCTCGTGTCATTGTTCAGGAGGATGTCATTTGTCACCTTGACAAGAGCAGTCTCAGCTGTGATGAGGTCTAAAACCTGACTGAAAAACATCAAATGAGGAAATCTGTGAGCTGTTGATACGTAACCCTTTCAAGAACTTTGCCCCAAAATGGCAGATTAGAGATGGGCCGGTCATGACTCAGTTCTGCGGCATCAAGACTGCTCTTCTTTAGGAGAGGCTTTATGACCGCCGTTTTCAAGACATTGGGAATGTTCCAGATTGAATGCCTCCCCCATCACCATCAGAAACCCCATCACGGAGGCAGGGTGGCCATAAAACACCAAAGTAGAAGAAGAAGAAGAAATCCCATCACATAACCTTTTTCACATGAACACATCTGCTGACTCTTGTTTGTGAGTCACGGTCCAAGTCTAAGGTTTCTCTGTTGTAATGTATGTTTTTAGAGTGGTGTATTTTGCCCCTTGTGGGCAACTGTCATTTTACTTTGTTTAGGCTGACTATTAACATCTGTCCAGGGACTACAAATTAAAAATGGCCTTCTGGCTAAACTTGGCATATATATATATATATATATATATATATATATATATATATATATATATATATATATATATATATATATATATATATATATATATATATATATATATATTTATATATATGCACTGTCCCTGGATGAAAACCAATAAATACAAATTGAAATGCGTTTTTAGGAAAGTATTTTGGGAAAAAAAAAATATTGGCACCAAAATGTAGAGACTAACACAATATAACTATTAATTTGTCATGCAACTTTGATCCCTATATAGATTATTTTTTTTATAAATTAGGAATCTGTTATCAAAGCTTTACTATGAAACTTTTCTGGTGGAGGTTCTGATACTTCTCTCCAAAGAGATGTTAATGCTTTGTCTGGAATGTTCCACAATTTTCCATTAAATATGAATCTAGCTCCATGAGACAAGCAGCAGATGTTGTTGCCCGTCGGCTTTATTAGACAGGAGAGGAGTGACAAGAGGAGTTACATGCAGGAAACTGTCAGAGACTCAAACTCACGACACTGCAATAAAAACCCGTGATTAGGCCCAGGATTCGCAATTTCCTCCATATGATCTTTCCATTTGTCATGTTTATGTGAGGCCTGCACAGGAACGTCAGACACTGCATTCATCTCAAACGTTTCCCATTGAGCTTCATATTGTGTTCATATTCTGGGGGTCGCATTAAGAAAGAATTTCAGTTTTTTATCCAGACATTGGAACATTATTCTAAAATAAATGCATGATATTAGTTATGGAACTTTGGTCAACATATACAATTGTTTAATGTTGTCCTTGGTTTGTCGTGTGTTAATAAATCCTGTTTGATCGTTGTGAATTACATTTGGAAGTATTTGTTTAATTCTTTTAGACATAATTGACATATATACAATAGTCAACGATCAGATCTTTGTATGGAATTCTTTGACTCTAAATACCTGCAAAAAGCCATACAATGAAACATTCTTGAAAAATATATAAAATAACTTTTCCATAACAAGCAGGTGGTATTACAACTGTATATTAAATAAAAGTGCAATTTAAGGAGTTATTGCACAAGGCAGAATATAAATTGTTTTTTGTACCTAGAATCAGTAATGACTCAGTAAAACTAATTTAAATATTAAAGCCGCGGTAGCAGCGATGATGGCTGTCGCCTCCCGCGCGTCCGCCTTCCCGCCTGTTCAGAGGCTGGAAAATAAAGAGGAGGATCTACAAAAATGGAGTGAGACTACAAAATGACCCGAGCTACAGAGTGGAAATGTGTCAACAATCCTACAATCTCCCTCTCCCTCTCGAGTTGTGGCAGAAATAATTAAGTAAGAAAATAAACAATATCTGCAATGCACTTTTTTCATGGCGTCTCATGGAGAATATAATCAATGAGTTTCAAACAAATCAGACAATGTTGAGTTTTTCACACAGTGGGTAGGGGGCGCTATAGAGTAAATTTGTTACATGGTATTTATTTCCACTCAGACATAAAAACACATTAGTGAGTGAAATATGAGCTCCGTAGATCATTTCCAATCGGCGTGACTTGTCCTGGAAAAAACAGAAAATTAAGCCTCTTTTGAGGGCGTGTTACGCAGAGACCGTAAACAATATCAACATTCTTTTGAATATTTATTAAATTTCAATGTCTTTAGATGCAAAAGGTGTTGCTTTGAGCTCGATCAGACAAAAAACCTGGGATAAGTACGATTTTGAAAATATTGCTCTGTTTATCATAGAGCGATGCTCCAGGTGTGCTTTACTCCTCAAAGGTCAGAGGTCAAAGGTCGCTCTATCACTGTCCCAAGTCTCATGTGCCTAGGCCAAAGATTAAGCGTTTCATGTTTTTTCTTTTTTGAACTAGTCGCCACTGTTGCGACGGGCGTTCTACAAGCTATATTTTTATTGGAGTTCGGGCCGAGCCAATCGCATCTATGTCCCATGTGTGACCTATGACCCCATGTGTGACCTATGACCCCATGTGTGACCTATGTCCCCATGTGTGACCTATGTCCCATGTGTGACCTATGTCCCCATGTGTGACCTATGTCCCATGTGTGACCTGTGACCCCATGTGTGACCTATGACCCCATGTGTGACCTATGACCCCATGTGTGACCTATGTCCCATGTGTGACCTATGACCCCATGTGTGACCTATGACCCCATGTGTGACCTATGTCCCCATGTGTGACCTATGTCCCATGTGTGACCTATGTCCCATGTGTGACCTGTGACCCCATGTGTGACTCCATGTGTGACCTATGACCCCATGTGTGACCTATGTCCCCATGTGTGACCTATGTCCCATGTGTGACCTATGTCCCATGTGTGACCTGTGACCCCATGTGTGACTCCATGTGTGACCTATGACCCCATGTGTGACCTATGACCCCATGTGTGACCTATGTCCCCATGTGTGACCTATGTCCCATGTGTGACCTATGTCCCATGTGTGACCTGTGACCCCATGTGTGACTCCATGTGTGACCTATGACCCCATGTGTGACATTCATCAATGTTAGGGGGTCAAAAATGCCTGAGTTGTAATGAAAAATAATAAAAATAAGAAACCATGGCAAGAACAATGTCTGTAGCCAATTGTTCCACAGACAATGGAAAGTTTGACAAACAGGCAAAGAGCGTGCATAGGTGGAATGTGCTATTACAATATTTAATCAGGCAATAGTTTGAACAGAAAGATTGTTTGACACATTTGATTAAAGTAAATATAGATTATGAATGTAATAAGCCAGTTTACATGTCAGGCTCTCATTTGCTGGGAGTATGTTATGGAGATATGAATATGCAAAATAATAATTAGAGATATCAGCATCTTTTCCATTTACGTTCAAAGACACGCAGATGAAAGCATTACCATGGCATCACCAGACTATACATAACCTTTATGATATCGCTAGAATAACACAGAGCTTTGTATTCATGAAAATGTTAATATCTGTAAAAAAAAATAGGTTGAGATGCTTCAGAAATAAAATAAACGATGAACAACAACTTTTATGATAATATGATATGATAATGTTAATTAATAAGTGTGAACTTTTGCCAAGGTATTTTCATGCATCTATCTTGTTTTTATCGTATATCATATTTATCATATGGGACACATTGACCCATTACATCAGACCCAAAGAACTGTTTAAACCACTGTGAAACTTGCGTAGTTATGTTCATGCTGTTCATAACATTTTTATATATTCATAACTTCAAACAGTAACAAGACATAATTTGATGAGACTCCAGAACAGACCGATTTAATTGCCAAAATAATGAATCGCTCGGGCTTTAACAGATAAAGCAATTGACACATCGTAAACACATAATCTTCCATTCATCTTTAATGAACTCAAATTCAGATGTGGGCATAGTACTCAGTTACATTTACTTAAGTACATTCATTTGAGTATCAACTTAGTAAAATATTGTACTCCTCAGATTAGTTTTGGGACAGAATGACTCAAATTGAAAATGATCATGTCTACTATCTTTGAAACCTTTCTTACTTACAAACTAATTCACTTCATGTTGCATTGAAATCATGCTATTATAATGACGATAGCACCCATATTGAATAAGTTAGTGTATATTATTCTGTGAAAATAAATAATAAATTAAATATAGTTTCTTATATATTTAATTTATTATTTATTTTATTAATAATAATAACTTAGGGTGCACGGTGGCAAAGGCGGTTAGCGCTCTTGCCCCAAGAAGGAGATCATGGGTTCGATTCCCGGACCAGACCAACATCACATGATCTCTCTGGGTGGAGTTTGCATGTTCTCCCTGTGTTACCGTGGGTTCTCTCCGGGTTCTCCGGCTCCTCCCACCGTCCAAACACATGCATGTGTTAGGTACAATTGGTGACTCTAAATTGTGAATGAATGTGAGCGTGAACTGTCTGTAATGTGTTGGCCCTGTGACAAGTTGGCCACTGTCCAGGGTGTACCCCGCCTAAGGCCCGAAGTCACTGGGATAGGCTCCAGTCACCCGCGACCCCGAAAGGGAACAAGCGGTAGAAAAAAATCGATATAGTTTCTTAATTAACCTCAAATATTTAGGACAATTGGGACGGCTAAAAGTTACACCACTAGATTTACTAGATTTCCTTTTGAAGAATAAAACGGCAGAACTGACACACGATGATGTGATCTGCAGTGCACGGCCTTGAAACCAGCGCAGGTCCTGTTATCTTGCCTTTTGCGTTCATGTGCTGCTGGTGAGGGTTGAATATCTGCATATCTATAATAACGCTCCTCCTACGTTCGTGTGACATCAAACATTGTCCTGAAAGCTGTGGCACATGTTTCAGACAGCAGCCTTCTGTGAGAATGAAAGCCAAGCCACATGTGCCTTGGAGAAAACTTTGTAAATCAGAACATATTTCATTCAAGAAACCAGCACCACTGAGAAGTCATTTTGAACCCAGACTCTCAGACTATAATGTATAACTCTGACATTACATAACTCTGACATTACACGCCACAGGAGACATCGCTTGTTCTGTTCAAATGATGAAGATATTATGCTTTTTACAGGACCTTAGTATTACAGTATGTTTATTTTCAACTGTAATATTGATCTAAAACATTTTAGAACCCTACATGGAGTCTTCATTTTTCAAATAATCACACTAAGGACAGGGATGTTGATAGGGGGTAGGTGAAAACAGGAATTTTCTGAACACTTGAGCCTCAGTTCCAGGACAACACCGGATTAACTCAAAGGGAGCGTCTGCAGAACCGCGGCCGAAACTGCCATGTTATTTTTGTGCCAGCCGCGCGCCGCGGCTCCTGAAACTGCAGCGCTATTTGACCGCGTTTTAGCGCCGTTTTAGACCGGTTAAGGTTAAAGTTAGGGTTAGGGTTAGGGTTAGGGTTAAGGTTAAGGTTAGGGTTAGGGTTAAGGTTAAGGTTAGGGTTAGGGTTAGGGTTAAGGGTTAGGGTTAAGGTTAGGGTTAAGGTTAAGGTTAGGGTTAAGGTTAAGGTTAGGGTTAAGGGTTAGGGTTAGGGTTAGGGGTTAGGGTTAGGGTTAGGGTTAAGGTTAAGGTTAAGGTTAAGGTTAAGGTTAAGGTTAGGGTTAAGGTTAAGGTTAAGGTTAAGGTTAGGGTTAAGGTTAAGGTTAGGGTTAAGGTTAAGGTTAGGGTTAGGGTTAAGGTTAGGGTTAAGGTTAGGGTTAAGGTTAAGGTTAGGGTTAGGGTTAAGGTTAGGGTTAAGGTTAAGGTTAGGGTTAGGGTTAGGGTTAAGGTTAGGGTTAAGGTTAAGGTTAGGGTTAAGGTTAGGGTTAGGGTTAAGGTTAGGGTTAAGGTTAAGGTTAAGGTTAGGGTCAGGGTTAGGGTTAGGGTTAGGGTTAGCCATGAGGCTATAAGGGAAATGCCGCGGTCCCTGAAACTGCGCGGTTATTTGACCGCACCGCGGCTCTCCAGCCACGGCCAAACTCAAACATGCAGGAATCGATCAAAAATACCACTTTGAGCCGACTAATGACAATGAAACACTGTGTCAGCGATTGGCAGCTTTAGCCACGACTCCCAAACACCATGGCAACGATGCTGAGTCCAGTGCGGCTCTGGTGTGAGTCCAGTGCGGCCCTGCTGTGAGGGACAGAAACATCCACACAGCTTTTGGGAGCAGGATTATTGTTCTCATTAGTGCAGACAAACTGCCAATTAGGACTAATTTATTCACTCAAATGATTTACCCATTGATGAAGGTTCTGTCCAGTAGAAGGAGCTGAAACATGTAAAGCAGGAAAACAAACTGACCTGTCCTGACTGACCAAACTGAATTGTTACTTAATCTTAAAAAAATATTGATGTCTCTACCATATAAATGAAAGCTACACGATGCATAGTTATACATTTCAAGTAACCATTAATTAAAGCACTTCTTATTTTGCATTCATCACACAAGAAGTAGTAGAACATTTAAAATCTCAAGTCCCTCGGATGTTCAAAATGTGTCAAAGTGAAAAAACTGCCTCTTAACTCAAACATTGTATTTAAATAATCCACAGATCTGACCTGTAACTAGTATATTTATATAACGTATGTTCCAGGCAACGTAAGAACATCTCCATGGAGACAAGCAGATGGTTACTCTGTGTACCTTTAAGTCTCAGTCATGTTCACTGTTTCCTCGTTCTTATTTACTCTCTCCAAGTTGTGTTTAGAGTGATTCATGTCACCTTGAATCATCTTTATTCTCTTGCAGTCAAGACGCCAATGCTCTAAATATCTCTGTATTCACCGATCCCCCACACGCACCGCTCTGCACTTGCACTTACTTCGTTCTTATTACACGTAGGATTCGTCACATAGACATCTTGGCATGACTCTAGCTAATCTGCGCAGTCCAGCTGTGAGGCACTTTTTTGTGATGAGGTTTACAGCAACTAGAAATCAGCAGACTTGTTGTTTTGGATCAATCTTGCGATTTTAAATGTCCAAAAATATGAAATAATGATCCACGGCTGTCTGATTATAATAATATAGCAGACAAACGTACAAGTATTCCTGAAAGACAGAATTCAAACCAGCAACCCTTAATTATGATACAAACTTAACCCACTAAAACCCCCTCCAGAGTTGTTATTGGACTAAAACATTTTTTCTCCGCAATGCATTTGGACTTTGAAATCTTGACGTTTTTCTTTTCTTACTCGCACCTTCTGAAATGTTCTCATCCTTGCCGTGCTATTTAACAGGCGCAGACGGACTGATGGGGATCTATTTGTTCATGATCGGCGCGTACGACCTGAAGTTCCGCGGCGAGTACAACCGGCACGCCCAGGCCTGGATGGACAGCAGCCAGTGCCAGGTCATCGGCTCCCTGGCCATGCTGTCCACGGAGGTGTCGGTCCTGCTGCTCACCTACCTCACCCTGGAGAAGTACATCTGCATCGTGTACCCTTTCCAGTACTTGACGCCCGGCTGGAGGCGCACCGTCACCATCCTGTTCGGGATTTGGGTCTTTGGGTTCGTCATAGCCTTCCTCCCATTGGTTTGTAAAGGACTCTTCAAGAACTTCTACGGGACCAACGGGGTCTGCTTCCCGTTACATGCAGAGCAGCCTGAGACTCTGTGGGCTCATGTGTACTCCATTGTGATATTCCTTGGTAAGTCAACGCTGATCGTATTATTATATTTGCATGGCGGCTTTAAACTGCAATTATTCTGTATAAAATCCCCCCAAAAACGTCAGCTATTTGCCAATTAATCTTTTCAACAGATTTTTCAGTGTATTGTGTACACCAATCTTACAAATAGAGAAGAAGAGAAGCAAGAGCGAACATCATCAAGTATACCATAAAGGACATGTCAGCACCCAAACATGACAAACAGTGACACCTTATGATCGAATTAATTACAATCCACATCCGTCAAAAATAGTGGCCAATACAGTACACAATTGATAGCAGAATAGCAAAAGTATACATAGATGTATAGAATAAAGCAAACAGGTCAATGGGAAAACCTGTAAGTTTGATTCAAAACTACATGTGTACTGTAGATTGTCTAGAAAGAAAATGTTGAGATTGAACTCATCTTTCAACCCCTGAGGAGCCAGTGTCTGCAGGGTATGAATCCAATATGCTTCAAGTTGTTTTCACAACAGGTCATGGTCCCCTCCTCTTGGGGGCGGAGGAACGTTCAATATCACAAAAGCGGAGTGTACAAACGGTTGTTAAAATGAACTGCCACGGGATAATCCCTGTCATTGCGCCTGATGGAACTTTAGTGTTTGCTGATCCTCTGTTTCAGTTTCCTTTTGGTTTTGCTGACATAGGCCAGGCCGCAGGGGCATTGTAAAGGATATAGTATATCATTTACAACGTGATATACAACGTGTGTGGATGCGCATGTCATAATGAACCTTTTTTCCAGAGTGAGAATGTTGGAAATGTCTGGTATGTTAATATAACATGTGAACAGTTATTCAGATAACTATAGCATACAGAACATGCTAACAAGTTTACCAAAGCATCAGTTTTACCCCAAATCCACTGAATTCTTCTTCCTCTGTGTCACTTCTAAACAACTCCACAAACTCTGGAGGTAGAAGAAGTGCAGATTCATCTTCTGCGTCGCTTTAGAGCCCTTTTGCGGTTGTCATGTGAAGGTTGCCAGTGTGAAAATAACTAATCGTATCACAAATAAGTCGCTCCAGAACATAAATCGCACCCCGGCCAAAACTGTAAAAAAATGCAATTTATAATCCGGAAAATACGGTTTTACAATTGTCTGCTTGCATTAGCATGTTCGGGGAAAGCTAGGTTTGTTTATCTCCCTGTGTAATTCCCTCTGCAGCCAGTAGAGAGAGCTATAACTCGATTGTTGGTGTGGGAAGCATCAGACTGATAACATGTACTTGTACTGTTTGTCTTCAGCCGATTGAAGGAAATCCAGGCTAGAAGGTTTAGTTGCTAATTTGGAGTTCCATATCCGAGTATGCGTTTCAAGGCAACCACAGAGCCAATCAGGAGCACGGTATGCGCCCCTTCCTGCCGTACTACAGGTTTCCACGGTGATGTGAACTGTGCTATAATGAAAAATCTGACAGAAGCAGTTACAGAGAAGGAAGCACATAAGTTTAAATAGAATGTAAATGAGAGTCAGATCTGCAGGGGCCAGTTTGTGCCCACGCTCACTCGCTCGCTGGCGGGGCATCGAAGTCCACTTACTTCTCTGGTAGTAAAGCTGTTTCTTTGTGCAGGTCTGAACTTGGTTGCGTTCCTCATCATCGTGCTCTCCTACGCGAGTATGTTCTACAACATCCAGAGGACAGGAACACAAACCACCAAGTACAGCAACCACATCAAGAAGGAGGTGACCATCGCCAAGCGCTTCTTCTCCATCGTCATCACAGACTCGCTCTGCTGGATCCCCATCTTCATCCTCAAGATTCTATCACTGCTCCAAATGGACATTCCCGGTACTGCACAAATTCACTTCAGTTCAAGAAAGGGTAGTTCAGATATGAGTCAAGTTTTTGCCATAATTAGAAAATTGGCAGTTCAATTCACAATTTTGGCCTCCCAGTTCTTTGTTCATGTTTTTGCTGTCGTTGCAGAAGTTCTTTTTTGGAACTATGGCTTCTTTAAACTGTCTCTGAGGTTCAACTCACCAATCTTGTGACAGATTCAGATCTTGCCATAGCCCTCATTAATTCAAATTTGTTTATTTTCGGGCCCACAAGTGGTTATAGCTTTTCAAACATGTCACATGTATATTCTCCCTCCCTGCACTTCTGTCCCGCTCTGCACTCATCTCCTCCCTCCCCTTTCCAAGTGTAACATCTGCGACCCGGCTATTTAAAGAGAGAGGCGGAGAGGGAGCTAGAGGAGCACAATACTTGTAGAGGCAAGGCAAGTTTATTTGTAGAGCACAATTCTTACACAGGGCAAATCAAAGTGCTTCACACAACAGAAAAATGCATTAAAATCACAAAGACATGACAGAAATTGCAAAACAGTTTAACACCGAAAGAGAAGAGTACAAAGAAAAATCTTTTCAGTCACAAACACAGCTGAACAAAACTGTTTTTATCTCAGACTTGAACATTGTCAGAGTAGAACCTGTCTCACATCTTCAGGAAGAATGTTCCACATTTTAGCTGCATAAAACTGAAACACAGATTCACCATGTTTACTCCTGACTCTGGCACCAGCAGGAGGCCGGTCCATGTTTAGTCCTGACTCTGGCACCAGCAGGAGGCCGGTCCATGTTTAGTCCTGACTCTGGCACCAGCAGGAGGCCGGTCCATGTTTAGTCCTGACTCTGGCACCAGCAGGAGGCCGGTCCATGTTTAGTCCTGACTCTGGCACCAGCAGGAGGCCGGTCCATGTTTAGTCCTGACTCTGGGCACCAGCAGGAGGCCGCTCCATGTTTAGTCCTGACTCTGGCACCAGCAGGAGGCCGGTCCATGTTTAGTCCTGACTCTGGCACCAGCAGGAGGCCGGTCCATGTTTAGTCCTGACTCTGGCACCAGCAGGAGGCCGCTCCATGTTTAGTCCTGACTCTGGCACCAGCAGGAGGCCGGTCCATGTTTAGTCCTGACTCTGGCACCAGCAGGAGGCCGGTCCATGTTTAGTCCTGACTCTGGCACCAGCAGGAGGCCGGTCCATGTTTAGTCCTGACTCTGGCACCAGCAGGAGGCCGGTCCATGTTTAGTCCTGACTCTGGCACCAGCAGGAGGCCGGTCCATGTTTAGTCCTGACTCTGGCACCAGCAGGAGGCCGGTCCATGTTTAGTCCTGACTCTGGGCACCAGCAGGAGGCCAGTTTAGTCCTGGGCAACAGAGCCATTAGATCAGGGGTGTCGGACTCATTTTGGGCCGTGGGCCGAATTTGGACACTCAGGCTGGGTCGCGGGCCGAACATAACGTAAAACATAAAACAATAAAAAATATAAGAAATAAAGAGCTGTATAAAGCCTACGCTGTTTTTGAAGCAATTACTGGATCGATTCAAAGAAATGGCAAACACGTTTGTTGGAATGAAATGTAT
>NW_027315735.1:1240175-1307675 GCF_026437365.1 Eucyclogobius newberryi | reverse complement strand
TGCTTTGGAAGCTAGTGCCACTCACCTTTGGATGGCTTAAAACAGACTGGTACAATTGACTTACAGTTGAATCACTTTTGGACCGTCCGAACTGGCTCCAAAGTGAACCAGTGGAATCGTGTGGCCTCATCTGCTGCCACTTTTCTAACTGCTCGTCTCTTTCGCACAGGCACCATCTGCTCTTGGGTGGTCATCTTCATCCTCCCCATCAACAGCGCCCTCAACCCCATCCTGTACACCCTGACCACTCGACCCTTCAAGGAGACCATCCTGCGGGTGTGGGCTAACTACAGGCAGCGCAGGCCCCTCCTCAGCGGGCACCCGCCGCACCACCCGTCACTCACCTGGCAGGAGATGTGGCCCCTCCAAGAAAATAGCAACGGCCAGAACCAGGGAGCGCTGCAGGAGACACGGACTGCTCCAGCCAACGATCTCACCCCGGTGGAGAGCCCCAACGACGGGTTCAATGACGTTAGCGACGCCGTCAAGCAGCAGCAGCAGCAGCAGCAGCAACAGCAGCAACTCATGGAACATCCGGTGCTTTCGGTAGCCTCGGCAACGCAAAAGCCACAGACAGTGACACATTTGGCCATTCAGAAGAGCAGCTGAACTCTTTTTGTACATGAATATTGGTACTGGTAAAACATGTGGGGCCTTTTTCTACAGTGCAATGTAAAGACGTGTCTAAATGTTTTGTTTGTTTCTTGTCTGGTTGTTTTGTTACAGAAAGTGGGAAGTAAAAGAGTGCATGCAACAGAGGGGAAACTATGATATATGGTGTCTGACATTCAAAGACTCTTCAATGAAGAGAATAACTTCATTTAAGTTTTCAAGTGGTTCTATATTTAAAAATCTGTGTTGTGTTCATACCTTAAAGTGTTACAAACACATTTTTGTCAAATAGATTTTGAGCTTTTAATCAGGCTGTATTGTCGTCCCCTCATCAAAAATACACCCAGAGTTGTATTTTTCTTCATTTATAATGTTCACAAGCTCGTCTTCTCTTAAAACCGTTTCAGATCAGAAACCCAAAAGTTGGCTGCACAGTTTTAACATCCATAAACTTAGGCCTAGGGCTTTATTTATGTATTTTATATCATTCACTCACACTGACAGCAAAAGGCAATCTGTATTTCCCAAATGTAGACAATATTTTTAATTACAAAATGCAAAATATGAATCCCAAAATGTAAGAAAGTCTAAAAGGAATGCATAATGTGTGTTCAAGGATTATTAGAGGCTGAAGTTGAAACTTGCTAATTGAATTAGTCTGGCTCGTGTTCATAATAAGTGAAGTACTCAATGCCATTGACAAATGCAATAAAAACTCTTACGACGGGTTTAAATCCAAATGCAAATTGGGTACTTCTTATGCTACGACCGCTTGATTTCACACGGCCCTCAGAGCATGTGGGTCGGGGGGAGGTCTGCAGTAACAATCCACAAGTAGCACTTTTTCCTGATCACTGCAGTGGTCTGTAGCAGTTTATAGCTAATAAGACAAAGAGTACTTCTCTGAGCTATCAAGTGAACCCACGTACAACTGCACTGCTTTTGTCATCCAAGCGCCACAGTCCACTTTAGTTGGTGTGACAAATAGTTTGCAAGTAATCTGCTCAAAAAATGGGATGAATCTGTCCTGAATTCGTTCGACCATGCTGCTGCTGTAAATAGAAGTGTGGATGCTAGCCTGGATGTGTGGATGCTAGCCTGGATGTGCGGATGCTAGCCTGGATGTGCGGATGCTAGCCTGGATGTGCGGATGCTAGCCCGGATGCGCGAACGCTAGCCCGGATGCGCGAACGCTAGCCCGGAGGCGCGAACGCTAGCCCGGAGGCGCGAACGCTAGCCCGGAGGCGCGAACGCTAGCCTAGTAAATCCAGACTGAAATCCTGGATAAAAAGCCTAGAAAAAAATCAATCAATCAAACTTCATTTTAACGTTATGTTTATTTTGACATGGGCGCTTATCATACTTTGCTATGGATGCTTATCAGACTGTAATCTTTGAAATGGAATCACAACTATAGGAAAGAGAAGAAGCTTGTGGAGTAAGAAGAAGCCTCTCATTACTTTAATATGAAGTGATGATATTTTGCTCCAGGATTCCTTCATAATGCCTTGAGATATACTCAATATACTATTAGCGGCCGCAAGAAATTGATATAAGGGCTATGGCTCGCCTGAAATGAGGTAAAGTTAAATGCCTGTTAATGATCTATTTATTAGTGTACAAAGTTGTGCTTCTAAAGTACAACATGCCCGTCTGATATACATGTGTAATCTGAATTATTCAGCATAACATAGAATCCTTTACGGGGGTGTTTAGAGCTGCTAGGAGCTCCTGAGCTACAGGTTGGAGACCCCTGGTGTAGGTTTGTGTGATTAGTAGTAAATACTCAATTCCAACAGCATCCACTTGCATTTATATACATCTTTTTACTCAGTCTTACTGATGTGGACCTGATTCTAGTGTCTTGAGTTGTGATTTATCGGCCATGAATGGGCCATGAATCACCACAAGTTGAAGTGGAACAGGAGCCCTGATATCCAGCCCTAGAGCATTTAATCATCAACTTTATGAATATTCAATTTATTTTTGTAACACCCAAAACACAACAACAGTTGCATCTGAGGGCGATATATTTAAACCATAGTTTAAATATGTTAAACTATGGTATTTTTTTACCATTATCTTTTACATTTACATTTATATTGAAGAAATGCACTTTTTCCTCTAAATAATGTGCCAATCAACTTTTAGACAATCGTTATTCCCAATCAATCAAAATTAATGCATAAGTAATAATGAATCAGTGAAAAGTTTGTAAGTGGCTGTGAAAAATGAACAGAACGTTGTTGAGAAGCCAGATTATAACCCTTACCCAATAGTTTTTTCAGAGTAAAAAATAGTGTTACAGAAATCACTATTTTTAATCAAGTAAGAATGACAGTAATATTAACCTAAACATCTGATTAAAATGACTAAATACATAAAATCTAATATTTTTCAAAGGACAGACCAGAAAAATGTGAAAAGATCCACATGAGAAATAAATGTTAAAATATTTCACATGATATTGTGCTATATGTCACTCCATTAAACCACAACCTGCACAAACTTAATATGAAATACATTGCTTTTAGTCATTGAACAACAGTGAAAATGTTGAAATTATTGCACAAACGGATGTATTTCTCTGAACAAGCAACAAAATGATTGCACTGTCACAAAATAATGTAAAGTAAAACAATCCAAAATATACTCTTATTACTACTTATATATCCATGGTTTCAGAAAGGCTAACAATTAGGACTGTTGCCATAGTAAATAACAATTTAAAACTAAATATCATAACTTTTAAGTGGTGAAAAGTCCTCAAAAACTCATGAATATTGACACAGCCTCCACAAAATATCAATATTTTAGCACTTTGTCATATTAAGTCATATTGTAGCGAGTGGCTAAACTGACGGGCAAAACAAATGACGTCATCAAGTTGTTGGATGGAAATGGATGGAATGACATAACACATATCACTTTAAGGTTTGTCTGTTTCCTGAAATGTATTTGCAGTTTTCTTTCTGACAAATAATATTTTTCCCCCCATTTTTGTTCCTATGCATGGATTTCAGTCACGTGACATATTTGTCGTTATTGCCATTTTGAGAACTTCTTATGTCGTAGCCTATCTCTGCTGCACAGACAAGCTCTCAAAGCATCAAGAGCACTTGGTGTCTGATCCTATAATATAACACTTGGACAGTTGGACAGCAGTAACAAATTAATTGCCCCGCCCACATTCTTTTCGAATGCGTAAGGGTCTGGAATCGGAGTCAGAGCCAATGAACTCGACGGTCCTCCATTTACTTATCCAATCCCAGTTGGAGGTTTTAATACGGAAGTAACGCTTTCCACCCCCATTCCAAAACATTCAAGATGGCGGACCCGGCTCGTGACCCGGCTCGTGACCCGGCTCGTGATCCGGCTCGTGACCCGGCTCGTGTACGAGTGTTTACTTCTGCTCTCGCTTCGGTTTGAACGATCAGGAAAGTCTGCTCTACTCGCCGTGATGAACGTGCGTTAGATGCGGTTATACGAAGGGCGTCATCACGATTCAGGAGACGTTTTCTACGTTCGGGACGGATAACGTGGAACACGCCTTGTTGACATGGGCTAAGTAATATCCGATTAAGCGTGTTTTTTGCGTCACTTCTGGGTTTATGTGATTGGTTCTGTCTCTGCTCTAAACTCCGCCCTAGAAATTGAACCGCAGCGGTCGAGCCCCAGAACCACACACAGTTTTGATAAGTGGTTTGCCAAAACGTGTTGGGAACGGCTGGTCAGGCAAACAAATTAACATATTGAGTTACTTTTAAAAGTCTGGAGTGAAGTCCACTGGTCCCTCCTGATGGCAGTAATCTATTTCTGGTGACAAATAGGGTCTTTGGGGATGTTATTGAAGACTAATCCTTTCTTTTGAGACTTTTCACAGCGCAGTAAGCGGCCTCCGTCCTCAAGATGGCAGTAGCAACGAGTGCGTGACGTGACTTCGGACCCCTGGATAGTGAGTTGGCAGGAGTTGATTAATTTCAATGCTCACTGCGGTACAAAAGCCTTTTATTGGGGCTCCATATTTGCATAATTTGCTCAAGCTGATTGTCCACAGTGGCATGAGGAGACGTGGAAGATTCATTTCGGAGCGAAAAGCAGGAGCTCTTTCAAATGGGCACTAAACAGCAGCTTTGGTCTAAAAATCCACAGGGAAACACTGACACACACAGCACCTGGCAACGTATAGAAAGTGCCTGGCAACATACAGGCAGCCGTTTAAATTTATGGATTTCGTTTGAAGCATACCGTGCTGTAATGGTGTAATCATGCCTTACAAAACAGATGTGTCAGATTATAGTATGTAAAATGCAGTATATTGTGATATACGTTCCGGAGTTTACATGTTTCTCCCCATGTTTGGTCATATTTCCTCCTGGCAATCAGCCCAAAACATGCGTGTGCACGATTGAATTGAATCCAAAAAATAAAATAAAATGCAAATTGACTTATGCATTTACTAATTTATTTATAATCCAATAAACAGTCCTTGCTAAAAAATGTAAAAGTTGAAAAAATAGATAATTATATGGCGTAATAGCATATATTCAAACCTAAAGCGCGTAACGTTTTAGCCACACTTTTGAGAATGTTCGTTTAAAGTTTTTTCCCCCATGGAATCAAGAAAATGAAGTGCTAGAAAGTTTTCTTATAACATTTAATAAACTTAATAAAGCCGTCCTGCCGTGTCCCACCACACTACACAACTTCTACTACACTCTGAGGTGATCGCCCTTGGCACCGACCGTATGCATCGAATGATGGATCCAATACAAATGTCATCTGAACTCTTTTCATTACTTTAGCAATCAAAGGTCTTAAAGCTGCAACATCAGTCTAATCACATTTAGCACTATATTAATCTTTATATATGGATTTTGGACATTCTGCTTTGGTGTTTTGTAGGTTAATCCCCAATATCTGAGCATTAAGATGTTTTACAAGCAGAAAAACAACAACGTGGAAGGAAGCCATTCAATTGAGGTTCAAAACAATAGCTGCTTGCATCAATGTTGAGACAAAGCCGTTCGAGCAAAGAAATGAATCAAGTGTCATCGCGAGGCAGACAAAGCATTTTCATTTGGGCCATTCTTTTGCTGGTCATTGTTTCTTTGATGATTGGTTCATTAATAGTTTATTTTATCGCAGAAGCAAATTCCTAGTTTGAGTCTTTTGTTCACTGAAAATGGTAATAAACCCTATTTTATTTCTGATAGTTCATTAGAATGCCAACAGGTTTTCACTTACTTACTTCGACAATTACTGAATTAGTTGACGATTAGCTCAATAATACATTAGTTGCGATTGATCGATTAACTTGTTTCAGCTCTAATTTTCATATTTTAAGTTATAAACAAACACAAATTCCAGGTTTATTATGATGATGGAAACAATCCTGTGTTTGAAATGATCATGAAATTAAGTGAATGCATTGTATTTGAGCCATAAAAGTAGAGAATGGTGCAGATTTTTGTGTGTGTTTTTGCAAATATGTTTTGACCCTTTTTTCTGTATGTTTTATATATGGTCTATTATTTTAGTTATTTATTATTTGTCGGTGTAATCCCTCATTGGTCCAGGCGTGTTCCATTGTAGAAAAAGCTTCAGTTGTTTCATCTGGACTCAGTTAGAAATAATAGACGTTTCAACTTCATCCAAGAGTCATTGTCAATAAGAGAATTTAGGTCGAGAACTCCGATATTAATACTGTTCTGTGGTAAGCCCCGCCCATTGGGAGGAGTCTTCCTGAAGAGGAAAGAGTTGTTTGTTTCAACAGAAACTTACCCTCTTAAGCAGGAGAAAAGATGGTTTGAAAGAGGAGTTAAGGAAACTATTTTTGTTAAAAAAGAAAGACCTTCTTTCAACAGAAATGGAGGGTTAAGATTCAACCTTCCTGTAGTCTATAATGGACTCTTGAACCCCTGGAGAGGTCGAGGACCAGGACCAGGACATTTAGATGCTCATCAGGTCCTCACGGTGGGTGAGCCAGGGTCTCACAAAGACAAAGGGGAGACTAAGAGCCCATTAAAGGGCTGAATAAGCTCGGTAGATACAAAGAGGGTAAGTTTCGGTTGAAACAAACAACTCTTTCCACTTCAGGAAGGCTCCGCCCAATGGGCTGGACTGAGTCCAGATGAAACAACTGAAGCTTTTTCTACTACATTGTATCTTGCACATCCTAAAATACCTCTTTGAAAAAACAGCTTCGCCTGGTTTCCTATAGTGGTCTAATAGCAATTCTGACATCAAAACATGGGCATTTTTATTAAAAGGCCACTTAAGATCACGTAGACATGTGGAAAAAAAATGCACGAATGGCCGCCAGTTGCCGCATGGATTAGAGTGTTGTTTGTATATGTGTTGTATTGTTGTGTCGCCCGAGAGCCATTTTGTGCCTTGTTGCTGTGGAGGGGGAGGAAAGGCACCACAGGACATTGGACTTTGTTTTAACAGCATTCATTTTCGCAGTGTTTGTAGATGATTGGGTACTGAGTGGTGTGGTACATGTTGAGCGAGCACTTAGTTTGGCAGACCCCAAAGGCTAAGGCACTAAGCCTTTTACTGAAAACAAGTGGTTCACATCCTATTTAGAGATGTAAAGGGAATTGGGTTATTTATTATGGGAATGAAAAGGGAAAATGTGTTGTAAGCTAAGGCTTCTTTTCATATAGACTTTGCCTGGTTACGTCGGAATGTCTAGATTTGGTGTTCAAACTAAAAAAAAAAACTCAAAAACGTGAGGATTGTTTGCAATAAATAATGAAGAGTACGTATAGTATTTTTTTGTAAGTGACAATAGCACTACCTTTTCATTCAGAAGGTTGGATTTCATAAAGCTAGAACTGTGAAAGGTGAAAAAGGATTCTTCTCAGAGTAATTTTAACACTATATTATTGGATATAATGACATGCTGAAAAATTCAAATTCACCTCAGCAAAATTGGGGCAAAATTTTGACTAAACCCGGAAACTAAACCTATTCTAAATAATGAAAATATAGTCAAGCTAACGAAGAGCCTATTTGATGCAAATTTGGTGACAGACTTAATGAAACTAATTTGACAGTTTTGAATCAAAGTGAGGCACGACTTGGCTTTTTATATGATATGATAGTTCTGAGCATGAACTTTTATTTTCCATTGAACCTTTTATAACCATTGTATTTCGCTGGAACCAAAGAAAGGTAACAGAATTGATATATTGGAAATAATGTGTAATCCCTCATTCGTCCAGGCGTGTTCCATTGTAGAAAAAGCTTCAGTTGTAGTCATCTGGACTCAGTTAGAAAAAATAGACGTTTCGACTCTCATCCAAGAGTCATTGTCAATAAGAGAATTTAGGTCGAGAACTCCGATATTTATACTATTCTGTGGTAAGCCCCGCCCATTGGGCGGAGCCTTCCTGAAGTGGAAAGAGTTGTTTGTTTCAACAGAAACTTACCCTCTTTGTATTTACCGAGCATATTCAACCCTTTAATGGGCTCTTAGTCTCCCCTTTGTCTTTTTGAGACCCTGGCTCACCCTGAGGACCTGATTAGCATCTAAATGTCCTGGTCCTGGTCCTCTACCTCTCCAGGGGTTCAGTATACCATTATAGATACCAGGAAGATTGAATCTTAGCCCTCCATTTCTGTTTAAAGAAGGTCTTTCTTTTTTCTGCCGACTCAAAAACAGAGCAATGTAGTTTATTCGATCCAATGCAGTGAAGAAAGTTGTAAAGAACGTTACATAGGTGAGACTAAACAGCCTCTGCACAAGAGGCTCTATCAGCACAGAAGACACTGGAGTTCAGGACCTCAGAGCGCCGTGCATCTCCATCTTGAAGCCTCTAATCACTCGTTTGAAGACGGTGAGGTGAAGGTTTTAAGCAGGAGAAAAGATGGTTTGAAAGAGGAGTCAAGGAAGCTATTTTTGTTAAAAAAGAAAGACCTTCTTTAAACAGGAATGGAGGACTAAGATTCAATCTTCCTGGTATCTATAATGGTATACTGAACCCCTGGAGAGGTAGAGGACCAGGACCAGGACATTTAGATGCTAATCAGGTCCTCAGGGTGAGCCAGGGTCTCACAAAGACAAAGGGGAGACTAAGAGCCCATTAAAGGGTTGAATATGCTCGGTAAATACAAAGAGGGTAAGTTTCTGTTGAAACAAACAACTCTTTCCACTTCAGGAAGGCTCCGCCCAATGGGCGGGACTTACCACAGAAGAGTATAAATATCGGAGTTCTAGACCTAAATTCTTTTATTGACAATGACTCTTGGATGAAGTCGAAACGTCTATTTTTTCTAGCTGAGTCCAGATGAAACAACTGAAGTTTTTTCTACAATATTGGAAATAATGTTTCAGAACTTAAACTGTCTTTGTATCATACCACTTCAGCAAAATATATATTATCTGAGAATGTTTAAGAATGTTTAGTATTTATTCTTTGATATAAAAGCATTATTCTTCACCGAGAGAAGTGAGACAGAAACATCCAAGGTGAAATAGTGTTGCTACTTGTTACAGCGATCTGACAGGAATAATCTTTCATCCTGTACCTGTTCTCCAGCTGGCCTGGGGCACCAAACTGAGCAAAACAAAACACCCAGCTCACGCGCAGCAGCACAATAGGTTTCCTGACAGTACTGATCAAATATATGAATGTATAAAGCCACATGAACCTGTGAAGATGTAAATAGCTCATTTTGTATCCACATTTGTATTGTTATTATTGTTGACTACTTTCTGTTATGGCAAAAGAGAGTTAACGCGACATTTATGTTATAAGTTAAAGTTCATGTTGGTGTTCTGTGTTGAGTTGTTGGTTGTGTCCGCTAATAAAGATTTGGTCTTTTAAAAAAAAGCGTGGTCTGGTTTTCAGATTTAAGACTTCTCAGGTGACTCCGGGTTTTATATTAGAACGTTTTCCATATTATATTCAACAACGACCTCAGCTCAAACCCCAGTGCTCGACAAGATGAAAAATAATCCGTACAAGATCGATACAGAAAAATATGAGGGTTAAAAAACGAGCACCACATTAAATGTCATGATATAAGGAGAAGTTTGTCTTCAGAAGTGTTCAAGTCAACCTAATCTGTTCATGCAAATCAGCAAATGCACCAGAATCAGTGTTAGTCTCAGGCTTTTCTCCCCCACAAAAACACACAAACACATTCAAATAGCTGCACTTACATGAAAGTAGAGCTGTATCTCCACTTGCCTGGCTCTCCTACTGTTTTTACTTGTTTCGACACTTTTTCCTTTTGTGTTTGGGAAAGGCAAAGCATGAGAGCGCGTCCGCAAATAACACGAGATGTTCACCAGAGGCTCAACACTAATGTCGCTTCTGATTGCACTTTTACAGACCATCTCTTTTCCATCTCTAATTCTATGTCTTGCAAAGAAAATAATGACTCTTTACTGATGAGAAAACACAGTTAGTAATACAGTCATACTTAATTATACTTGATCACTGTCAAAAAAAGTGTAAAATGTGTTTTATTTGATCTGAAACTCGATGTGATTTGAAATGGAGTCGACTCGGGAGTTGTCTTTTATTGTTGTCTTCTGTTCATATCACAGTTTTTAAAGAGATCGTTCTTATCAATCCTTTTATCCAAGAACCATTCACTGAGCGGACTGAAACCTGTCAGATTGAGTTTCTGCATCTGCATTTTCTTCTGCACCTCTGAAATCAATGTATGGTCATGTCCACGTCAGTAGTTCTTTCGGTTTGAGCTGGAAATAATGTTGTAAAATAATGTTGTGAAATAATACACCGCTGACCGTCATCATTTGAAGTCATCCCCATCCTCCTTCTGAGCGTTTCTGCCATCAAATTACATCCTTCACAACAGTGTGCTCACATGTTGGGGCAAGCTTTCGTTTATTTTCCCATGTAATTCCCTCTGCTGCCAGTACATGGAATGCTAACACTAACCCTGATGAGGGAACGCCTGTCTGATATAATTACATGATTTTAAGTTCTAAATCATATACTAAAACAAGGCCAAAAATGCATGATACGTGAGCTAGTACAGTCCATATTACAGACATTAGCATGCTAACGGCGCTCCTACTTCTTCTCTGAGAATGAAACGCTTTATATTTACATGCAGAGAAAGTACTGAGGTTTCATTTTCACCCAAATATGTGCACATTTATTAATTTACCCAAATTTGGAGCAAAACAGATTTCACTTGTATACGTGCAACAACAACAACAATCACGTACATGAACAATTCTGTTTTTCACGTTTTAAAACAGCAAAAATCAGGTACCTTTTAAATACAATCAGAAGAGCTGCCAGAAGAGTGGGTCCAGCTCGACTCAGACGGTCCCTCATCTGCCTGAAGAGTGGCTCCATGTTCCAGTCTCCCTCTCGTCTGTGAGAGTGGGATCTCTCCTTCACTGGAACTCCTCCAGGTTTCTACGCTTTTTTCCCAAAGAGGTTTTTATTTTTGTAGTTTTTCCTGGCCGAGAAGGAGAGTCTAAGGACAGAGGACCCTGGGACATCGTCCATCGCCACCACAGACATTGTCTGACTCCATCGCCACCACAGACATTGTTGATTCGGCCTCAGAGGCGACTGTTGTTGTAATTTTGGGCCTTACAAAAATAATTTGATTTGATTTGATTTGAAGAGCAAATGGACCTCATTGGGCTATGTTCATAAAGTGTATCTTCAACGTTTGCAACACTCAACACTCATTTTATTTATTGCATCATTTTAAACCAAACCTACAACAACAGAAGTGAAGTGCATTTAAGTTGGATATTGTGCACTAGGAGCCTGTATTCACGGTAGTATATATAATACCTGGTTCCTTCCATGACCTCCTGGAGCTCCCTCCCTACTGCTCCGCCTCTTTTATCCCACCTGAGCTCTCGCCATCCCTGCATGTGCCCAGTTCCAATTTCATGTGCTTCCAGCCCTCAGCGAAATCCAAACATTTCTAAAAAAAAAATAAAATTCTGTGTTTTTCCCAGGGCATCAGCCTGACCTAATGTAATGCATTTGAAAGTATAAATCATTTTCTTGTATTACATCACACTAGAGCAGCACCCTCTGGCTATAAGAAGGCTTCTGCGAAAATAGGATCAGAGCGATTGCACACAGGCTTATGTGTACGACGCCTTTATCCCATTGTGGTCAATAAACTCCGGCGCCAGTTCCGTAAAGGGCTTTGGATACAAGCAGCTCAATGCAACTCACAGAACAGGCTGATAAGACATTATGGACATTGTATCTTCTGCTATTCCAGGCGCTAGTACAAGTCAAAGTTTATTGAAAAAGTAACCGCTTACACCAATTATATGTATGTGCACTAGCAGTTTCTTATTGATTCCAGTTTGCTTGCTCTGTCTGTAAAAACACATGTCCCTGCCTTAAACAAATGTTATTTTTAGCTCTTAGTGCTGTAACAATGCTAAGGCTTAAATTTCCACGTTGATTTGAAGGGAATTGCGTGGTTCATGATACAAATTTGAATGACGTTGTTAAAAACAAACTACAGGCAATACATTTTATTTTTTTGGTCTCTCAACATATTATACACTTTCATGTGGAAACAACAGCATAGTTTAATCCTAACCTAAAGATGTTTCATTATTTAATTTACTTGCATCCATAGATTGAACTTCAAAACATTTTTTTCTACAATGTGGACATAAAGATAATTTCTTAAAATAGCACCAACACAACAAAACTTTACAGTCTTGTGCTAACACAATTTGGACAGATTTTACAGAACAATTTGAGAATATCTAATCCTAATCCTGAAAAAAAAAAGTCAACATTTGAATTTTTAAGATAACTTTCAGTAAGAGCTAGTTGATTGCAAATATAGTAAGATATTACACATATGCTTTGCCCCTCGATCATCACGCAGCACCAGCCATCCAGAGCGTCATGCTCCGCCGAGGTCAGCACCTTGCGTCCCCAACAGTCACTGGAGGAATTATCTATATCTGGAGATCAGCAAAACACTGGCAATGGCTATCTTAGGGACTATCCAAAGTAACTAACTGACCAGCTACGTATTGGTTCATGTATACCTGGCATTAAGTGGGACACCAGTGGGTGGTTGCGCAACAATGGTCCTCTGGATGGGTTACCACCTAGAAGAGGCTGGTGTAGCTATGTACACACAATTGGGGGACCATATTGTCCAACCTCGGGCTGCACCTGTGGCCTTAATGGGCTTCTCTGCAGATTTGGAGAATTTTGAACCGGCTGTAATGGTAGCTGAGAAGCTTGGCCCTCTTGGGCCATTCATCAACTTTCTGAGCATGCTTCAAGCCCGTACAGGGAAGTTCCCTTGTCCAATCCCTTTTATGCATGGTAACTTTTCTGTGGTAACACGCCACACTAATGAGCTTCAGGTTAATGAAAGGTTCTGATGTCATACATTGGTCAGGCAGGGGTTAGCCCTTCTCCAGGAGAACCTCCGCCAGCCAACATCTGACGCTGACAGTGATACTGAGCTGAAAAGTAAAAAAATCTTGATAAAATAAAAAGACTCTTGCCGTGTTCATTGTAAAGCGTTGTGGATGTCTTTAGTGGATCCCTTATCAGCTGGACCCAGGCAGGGCGCTGCGTTCTGGCTTATTGTTCACATCCACATCTGCTCCCAGAAGAACATCTATGGTCAAGGTTGATTAAAACAGAAAGGAAGCACTGCCAGATCCAAGTAATTATATGACATGAAGGCTGCTCCACACATGAGAGGATAGATCAGACTTTCATGTTTTAATGGCCATTTTATAACACTGAGAATATTCAAAAGAAGAGGCGAGGCTCATAGAACAAGAATGAAAAGGAGAATTTTGTATTGCTAGGGATGATGATATTGTAATGGAAAATGCAAGTACAAAGTGTTCAACTTCTTTAGGCATCATACTTTTTATTCTTCACAAACATTTGTCACAAATAGTTTGAAGTTTCTAAATCGAAATGAAAGTGTGTAGCACTGCTTTCAGTTTACATCATGAAGTTTGGTATGAAAAGCTTGATTAAATCTGATGCTGTCAAAAATAGTTTCAGCAGCAAAATGCTCCAAATTTCACTACGACAAAGAAAAAAATACTCACAAGAGATCAAAACCAGGTCTACAACTCTACCAGGTATAAAATGACACAGCATATACAACGGTTTTGGCTTTTAACCATTTTACCCTTGTTTAAATAACCCTGTTCATAAGCTCCTCTTGTTCTGAGTCAGAAATCACGCTTTAAATTCTATTCAATTCAACTGAATTTTAAAATCACAACAGCAGCTGCCTTGCAGGGCTGAAGGCCAGCAAATGTAAACTGTAATTGTTCAAGCAGATTAACAGGTCAATAGGAGAAAATCTTGAATTTAAAGATATCAATTTGAAACTAGTCCTGTAGTTTACTCTGAAACTGAAAGGGAAAAAATATAAAATTCTTTCATCATCTCATGTTTTGAGCTATAGAGCGTCAACAAAATTTACAAAGAAAAAATGTATTGTACATATACAGGCCGCACCTGTCAATGAGCCGCAGGTGCCCACATTGTAACATGAGATATTTGCACATAAATATAGTACACGGTAGTGCGCCAGTTTTTGAACTGGGGTTCTCGCAGCACACCCGCAGTCCGCTGTCCTGCAGGTCTAATTAGACTTTATTTCTCAGTAAATATGCCAGCGCAGATGATGGTGCAGTTCTACCATCCTCACCTCCTCCATCACCTCCTCTGTCACCTCCTCCATCACCTTCTCCATCACCGTGTGGAACACTGGAGCCACAGCCAGGGACAAACAGAGACTACAGCGCCCTCTGCTGAGAAGGTGTTCGGCTGCAGACTTCCATCTCTGCAGGACCTGTACGTCTCCAGGACTCTGGGACGAGCAGGTCGGATCACAGCCGACCCTTCTCACCCTTTAGACTTAATTTGGAAATGGAAACATATGATCAACTTTGGGCAAAATGGGACTTTTATTTTAACTTAAAAGTGCCATGATTGTGTTTCTTTTCTGTTTGATAGATGTCTAATTTTATTTTTATTTGTATTAGTTTTCGCAATTTGGTCGTGTTCTGTTCTGTGTTCACTATCATACGTCATAAGGCGCTGGTACAGCTGGCAGCCCGGTGTAAACGCTCTCTCTTCTTTCTCACACTTATTGTGCTTTATCTCCTATATTTTGTAAATATAGTTAGTATATTTTTTCTATTTTACTGTACGATAGGGACACGCGCTGGAATAGTTTTTTAATTCAACTGTTTTTGACTTTTTTCGGCTGGATTTGAGCGTTTTTCGTTGCGTTCGTTGTGTTGTTGTGACGTGAGCTAGCTCCGAGTGAGCCCACCAGCCCCCCCCCGCGCCCTCCGGCCGCGCTAAAGTACGGCGTGTCGTCGGTACACGTTTATATGAAAGAGGAACTTCACGAACGATCGGGACACGCACTGGAATCGCTTTAAATGAACTTGTTTTGACTTTATTCGGCTGGATTGAGTGTTTTCGTCGTGTCGTGGCGATGTGTCTTGGCTCTGAGTCCCCCGGCCCCGCCCCCCGGCCGGCGCCGTACCGCGTTTACACAAAGGAGGAACTCATGAAACTGCGGAGAACTGTCGTCTTACCCGGAGATCGTCACGTTATCCCGGCGGACATCCTAAGGAAAACGCAATGAGGCAGACGGGCTGGACGTAAACTCAGAGAGAAGAGAGGGACAAACAGGAAGTCGGTTCCCGCCGTAGTCATAGGTAACGTGAGGTCCCTTCAAAATAAAATGACGGAAATAGCGAGCCTCATGCGGTCCCAGAGGATTTATAGGGACAGCAGCGTCTTGATTTTCACAGAGACCTGGTTAACAGCAGAAATGCCAGACTCTATTGTAGGTTTGGACAATTTTCATCTGCTGTGGGCGGACAGAACGAGAGAATCCGGGAAGAAAAGAGGTGGAGGTCTGGCGGTGTATGTGAACATGAGCTGGTCCAAACCCGAACACTGCACAGTGAAGGAGCAGCTATGTAACAAGGATATTGAACTATTGGCTATTGGCATGAGGCCATATTATCTGCCCCGGGAGTTCTCACATGTGATTTTGATCGCAGTCTATGTGGCCCCGTCTGCCAATGCTGAAGATGCTTGTGAAGCACTGCTCTCCTGCACTTGTAGGCTGCAAACACAGCATCCACAGGCTCTCTTCCTCATCTCTGGTGACTTTAACCACGCTTCTCCCTCTTCTGTCCTACCAACATACACCCAGTATGTTACCTGCCCCACCAGAGAGAATAGAACATTGGACTTGTTTTTTGCCAACACCAAGGAGGCTTATTCCTCTCCCCCCCTCCCTCCCCTGGGCAGCTCGGACCACACCCTTGTACATCTGAGGCCTGTGTATGAACCCATCGTGCGCAGGCAGCCTGTGGTGTCCCGTGAGGTGAGGATGTGGTCTGCTGAGAGCGAGGAGGCTCTGAGGGACTGCTTCAGCACCACTGTCTGGACTGAGCTTTATGACCCACATGGGGAGGACATCAACACCATCACAGAGTGCATCACGGACTACATCAACTTCTGTTTTGAGAACATTGTTCCCTCCCGGACGGTGCGGTGTTTTCCAAACAACAAGCCATGGATTAACCGTGAACTGAAGGCTCTGCTGAAGGAGAAGAAGAGAGCCTTCAGGTCAGGGAACAAGGAGGAGCTGAGGACTGTGCAGAAGGAGCTGAGGAGGAAGATCAGGCAGGCTGAGGCCGGCTACAAGAGGAGGATGGAGGAGCAGCTGCAGCAAAAGAACATTCAGGGAGTGTGGAGGAGCCTGAAAACCATCTCGGGCTTCAAAATCCCCCCTGCCCAGACAGAGGGGGATCTACAGTGGGTGAATGATTTAAAGGCTCACTTCTTGAGGTTTGATCGGTCACCCGCCCCTCCCCCTGCACAGCTGCATGCTCCCTCTTCCACAGCTGGACAAGGCCCTGCATCTGTTCCTCTTCGCTTATCTGCCCCGGACCATCAGCTCCCCACTTCGCCTGGACTCACCCATCCCCCCAGCACACGGTCCCCCTGCCAACCACTGACTGTCACAGCAGCACAGGTGAGGAGTGAGCTGAAGAGGATTAAAGTGAGGAAGGCAGCAGGACCTGATGGCATCAGCCCCAGGCTCCTTAAGTCCTGCGCAGATGAACTGTGTGGAGTTATGGAGCATGTCTTCAACATGAGCTTGAAGCTGAGGGTGGTACCACAGGTCTGGAAGACCTCCTGTCTGGTACCTGTGCCTAAGACACCGCGCCCCAAAGACCTCAACAGCTTCAGGCCAGTGGCTCTCACGTCCCACCTGATGAAGACACTGGAGCGGCTGGTCCTGGACCACCTCCGCTCCACCGTGAGCTCAGCCATGGACCCGCTGCAGTTTGCATATCGGCCTGGCATCGGAGTGGAGGATGCCGTCATCTCCCTGCTGCACCGCTCTCTCTCTCACCTGGAAAAGCCTGGCAGCTCTGTGAGGATTCTGTTCTTCGATCTCTCCAGCGCCTTCAACACCATCCAGCCGCTGCTCCTGAGGGACAAGCTGGAGACGGCTGGTGTGGAGTATGACCTGGCAGAGTGGATCCTGGACTACCTCACAGACCGACCCCAGTTTGTGAGAGCCCAGAACTGTGTGTCTGACACTCGGACCTGCAGTGTGGGGGCGCCCCAGGGCACTGTCCTCGCGCCCTTTCTCTTCACCCTTTACACTGCAGACTTCAGACATGACACGGACAGCTGTGTCCTGCAGAAGTTCTCTGACGACTCTGCCATCATCGGACTCATCACGGACGACGATGACGAGGAGTACAGAGGACTGGCGCAGGACTTTGTGGACTGGTGTCAGCGGAACCACCTCCTCATCAACGCGGGGAAGACCAAGGAGATGGTGGTGGATTTCCGCAGACGCCACCCCACTGCCCCCTCACCAGTGAACATCCAGGGACGGGACATTGAGAGAGTGACTCATACAAGTACCTGGGTGTTCATCTGAACCACAAACTGGACTGGACTCACAACACAGACGCACTGTACAGGAAGAGCCAGAGTCGGCTCTACCTCCTGAGGAGACTCAGGTCTTTTGGAGTGACAGGGCCACTCCTGAAGACCTTCTACGACTCTGTGGTGGCATCAGCCCTCCTGTATGGTGTGGCCTGCTGGAGCAGCAGCATCACAGAGAGGGAGAGGAAGAGGCTGGACAGAGTCATCAAGAAGTCCAGCTCCGTCCTGGGCTGTGCTCTGGACTCGGTGCAGGAGGTGGGGGACAGGAGGGTCCTGGCTAGATTCACATCTATGCTGGACCATGAGTGTCACCCCCTGCAGGACACTCTCTCCGCTCTGGAGAGCAGCTTCAGTGAGAGACTGATCCACCCTCGCTGTGTGAAGGAAAGGTTCCGTAGGTCTTTCCTTCCTGCTGCTGTCAGACTTTATAACAAAAACTGTTAGTACTGAACACTCGCAATACTGACCTAACCTAATACTGATGTGCAACTCTGTCATATGTGCAATTGCTGTTGGAATTCATGTGAAATTCATGTGAAATTCATGTGCAATCTATGTGCTGTCGTGACACATATTCATGTGCAATTACTGTCGTGATCACATGCAATGGTATTTATTTATTTATTTATTTATTTGTCTATGGGAGTTTTTATTTATTTATAGGAGATCTTCTACTGAAAGTGTTTTTCAGACTTCCTATAAGTGATCTGTTCTTCTGTATCTACCTCTGTATCTACCTGCGTTGCACCAATGAAATTTCCCCATGTGGGACAATAAAGGAATATCTTATCTTATCTTATTTATTCTTTCAAAAAAATTGAAAATAATTAAATGTAGCAAAAGCAACAAGCAAAAGAATGCCAAACATTGACCGTCTGGAGATTGTCACATCTGATCATTCAAGTTCAGATGACCAGTAAAACTGCGTTATGAGATAACCTTTATTTGTCCACACACTTGAGGAATTATTGATCACAGCCTGTTTAAGCTCCGTGACACTGACTCAAATGGATCAATACTGACTCAGACACATGAGCAAATATACCAGCAATTCTCAGAGAAGCTTCACCTGGTTACAGTGCAGGACTTTTTTCACTTTTTAGACATTTAGAAACTTTTGAACTTGATTATTTTTGTACTAAATCAGGCTTAATGCAGAGTAAACAAATGATTGATATGGTGGTGTATGTAGCAGGTGCGTATGTCGCAGGTGCGTATGTAGCAGGTGCGTATGTGTGCGTATGTAGCAGGTGCGTATGTAGCAGGTGCGTATGTGTGCGTATGTAGCAGGTGCGTATGTAGCCCGTGTGTATGTCGCAGGTGCGTATGTCGCCAGTGCGTATGTCGCAGGTGCGTATGTAGCAGGTGCGTATGTGTGCGTATGTAGCAGGTGCGTATGTAGCCCGTGTGTATGTCGCAGGTGCGTATGTCGCCGGTGCGTATGTCGCAGGTGCGTATGTGTGCGTATGTAGCAGGTGCGTATGTAGCAGGTGCGTATGTCGCAGGTGCGTATGTCGCAGGTGCGTAGGTGTGCGTATGTAGCAGGTGCGTATGTAGCAGGTGCGTATGTAGCAGGTGCGTATGTAGCAGGTGCGTATGTCGCAGGTGCGTATGTCGCAGGTGCGTAGGTGTGCGTATGTAGCAGGTGCGTATGTAGCAGGTGCGTATGTAGCAGGTGCGTATGTAGCAGGTGTGTATGTCGCCGGTGCGTAAGTCGCAGGTGCGTATGTAGCAGGTGCGTATGTAGCAGGTGCGTATGTAGCCGGTGCGTATGTCGCAGGTGCATATGTAGCAGGTGCGTATGTAGCCGGTGCGTATGTCGCAGGTGCGTATGTAGCAGGTGCGTATGTGTGCGCATGTCGCGGGTGCGTATGTCGCAGGTGCGTATGTGTGCGTATGTCGCAGGTGCGTATGTCGCAGGTGCGTATGTGTGCGTATGTCGCAGGTGCGTATGTCGCAGGTGCGTATGTCGCAGGTGCGTATGTGTGCGTATGTCGCAGGTGCGTATGTCGCATGTCGCAGGTGCATTTGTCGCAGGTGCGTATGTGTGCGTATGTCGCAGGTGCGTATGTCGCAGGTGCGTATGTAGCAGGTGTGTATGTGTGCGTATGTAGCAGGTGCGTCGCAGGTGCGTATGTCGCAGGTGCGAGTGTCGCAGGTGCGTATGTGTGCGTATGTCGCAGGTGCGTCTGTCGCAGGTGCGTATGTCGCAGGTGCGTATGTAGCAGGTGCGTATGTGTGCGTATGTAGCAGGTGCGTCGCAGGTGCGTATGTAGCAGGTGCGTATGTCGCAGGTGCGTATGTGTGCGTATGTCGCAGGTGCGTATGTAGCAGGTGCGTATGTCGCAGGTGCGTATGTCGCAGGTGCGTATGTAGCAGGTGCGTATGTCGCAGGTGCGTATGTAGCAGGTGCGTATGTAGCAGGTGCGTATGTAGCAGGTGCGTATGTAGCAGGTGCGTATGTAGCAGGTGCGTATGTCGCAGGTGCGTATGTAGCAGGTGCGTATGTAGCAGGTGCGTATGTCGCAGGTGCGTATGTAGCAGGTGCGTAAGTCGCAGGTGCGTATGTAGCAGGTGCGTATGTCGCAGGTGCGTAGGTCGCAGGTGTGTATGTAGCAGGTGCGTATGTCGCAGGTGCATATGTCGCAGGTGCGTATGTAGCAGGTGCGTATGTCGCCGGTGCGTATGTAGCAGGTGCGTATGTAGCAGGTGCGTATGTCGCAGGTGCGTATGTCGCAGGTGCGTATGTAGCAGGTGCGTATGTCGCAGGTGCGTATGTCGCAGGTGCGTATGTAGCAGGTGCGTATGTCGCAGGTGCGTAGGTCGCAGGTGTGTATGTAGCAGGTGCGTATGTCGCAGGTGCATATGTCGCAGGTGCGTATGTAGCAGGTGCGTATGTCGCAGGTGCGTATGTCGCCGGTGCGTATGTCGCAGGTGCGTATGTCGCCGGTGCGTATGTCGCAGGTGCGTATGTCGCCGGTGCGTATGTAGCAGGTGCGTATGTAGCAGGTGCGTATGTCGCAGGTGCGTATGTCGCAGGTGCGTATGTCGCCGGTGCGTATGTCGCCGGTGCGTATGTAGCAGGTGCGTATGTAGCAGGTGCGTATGTAGCAGGTGCGTATGTCGCAGGTGCGTATGTAGCAGGTGCGTATGTCGCAGGTGCGTATGTCGCAGGTGCGTATGGCGTATGTCGCAGGTGCGTATGTCGCAGGTGCGTATGTCGCAGGTGCGTATGCGTATGTCGCAGGTGCGTCGCAGGTGCGTATGTCGCAGGTGCGTATGTAGCAGGTGCGTATGTCGCAGGTGCGTATGTCGCAGGTGCGTATGTCGCCGGTGCGTATGTCGCAGGTGCGTATGGCGTATGTCGCAGGTGCGTATGTAGCAGGTGCGTATGTAGCAGGTGCGTATGTAGCAGGTGCGTATGTAGCAGGTGCGTATGTAGCAGGTGCGTATGTAGCAGGTGCGTATGTAGCAGGTGCGTATGTCGCAGGTGCGTATGTCGCAGGTGCGTATGTCGCAGGTGCGTATGTCGCAGGTGCGTATGTAGCAGGTGCGTATGTAGCAGGTGCGTATGTAGCAGGTGCGTATGTCGCAGGTGCGTATGTCGCAGGTGCGTATGTCGCAGGTGCGTATGTAGCAGGTGCGTATGTAGCAGGTGCGTATGTAGCAGGTGCGTATGTCGCAGGTGCGTATGTCGCAGGTGCGTATGTAGCAGGTGCGTATGTAGCAGGTGCGTATGTAGCAGGTGCGTATGTAGCAGGTGCGTATGTAGCAGGTGCGTATGTCGCAGGTGCGTATGTCGCAGGTGCGTATGTCGCAGGTGCGTATGTAGCAGGTGCGTATGTCGCAGGTGCGTATGTCGCAGGTGCGTATGTCGCAGGTGCGTATGTAGCAGGTGCGTATGTAGCAGGTGCGTATGTCGCAGGTGCGTATGTCGCAGGTGCGTATGTAGCAGGTGCGTATGTAGCAGGTGCGTATGTAGCAGGTGCGTATGTAGCAGGTGCGTATGTCGCAGGTGCGTATGTCGCAGGTGCGTATGTCGCAGGTGCGTATGTAGCAGGTGCGTATGTAGCAGGTGCGTATGTCGCAGGTGTGTATGTCGCAGGTGCGTATGTAGCAGGTGCGTATGTAGCAGGTGCGTATGTACATTAATGCCTTTGAATGTCCACATTATTTTACGTCATTAGTGAATATTAGTCCTGCGGTGCAGCGCTGACTGCACAGCGAGAACCCCGGGTCAAAAGACAACCGGGGCTATACTTATGTGTAAATATCTCATGTTACAACGTGGGCACCTGCGGTTTATTGACAGGTGCGGCCCGAATATGTAGTAAGATCTATTTTCTTTGTAAATTTCCTGAAAATTATGATTGCAGACTAATTTTTGCCAATATTCAAATGGGGCCATTGTTTATTCTCAGAGCACTTGTGTTACAGTTGATGTTTAACCTATTGTTCTCTGTGCTCCCGCTTCTGTTCTGCACTGAGCACAGCCTCTGTGAGCTGCACTGGACTCTGGACTGTGTGGACTGAAAAACTTAAGCCTGAAACTTCTATCAGGACAACTTTTGATGCTTCTAAAATAATTCAACAGAAATATAACATTACATTTAGAGAGGTATTAGTGAATATGTGCTTGATTGACCCAAAATGAAGCTGAATGTTTATGGGATGTAACTCTGGATTCCAAACGGTTTCCAGATGCTGATGTTGTTGTTGTTGTTGTTGACGTGAGCCTTGACTTGCTCAAAGTCCCCTGAGCGTTACCATAGCGCTCATGTCATTAATAACTGATATAATACTTAAAAAAGCGACACTGAGGTGCCAATAAACTTAAATTTATATTATTTAAGCAATTTTGGCTATTATATTTTATTTTCTAAATGATCTGCTTCATTAAATAATAGGCAGTTTACTCATTATAGTTAACACATTTTCCTCTAACATGAATATTTGCAAGTTGAAAAATACAAAATACAATATCAAGGTTTCGTTTCTTTTTGGAAAATCGCAACATTTCTCTCCCAATAATCATGACTCTAAACTTGTCGTGACACAGCGGTGAGACTTCCGTCCTTTCGGATGAGGACAGTGGCCTCGGGGCTGCGCTCTCTCATCACCTGGGAGGTGCTTGACTTCACTCAAAGCTTTGTGATTTTTCAGTTGTTGCTTGTATTATAGTAAATATGTTTAGTATAGGTAATGCCTTTTTCTATCCAACGTTAAAAATATGCTATTTTTGTTTGTGTCTATTAGTAAATCTGGATGAATCCAGTGGTGAGAGCTTTTGGTGTCCGTGATCTTGTGGCGGTCCCACCAGGCTGACAGGGTTTTTGGAAATTGGATGCCATGCAGTGGATATAGAGAGAAAAAGCAGTTTGAAGCTTGGAGTTTGGCAGATAATGTATAATTTTTAATGGGAAGAATAGACAATGAACTGATGATGGAGATTCTTCCCATCAAAGCGAGGTGGAGATTGTCTTCTATAGTTTTGAGAAATGGTTTGAAGTTAAGATTGAATCATTCTGATAGCTTGGTAGAAATGTCAATACTGGATGTTACCAACATTAAGCAAGAAATTTGATGGAAGTTGGCACCGAATACTTTATTGTACAGTTTATTAAGTTCATATTCTGTGCTGTGTGTTTTGGCAGGAGGCATATGACAACTTTGAATGTAGTTACCGGTAAAGTGCTTGAAGGACTTTCAGTCTCCTTGTCAACGTGCACATTTCACAAATGTTCCAGGTCATTATATTGAGTGCACACATGAAAATGAGGTAAGATTGAGAAGGTAAATGTATTCTGATTGGCTGAGTGAATGATTTAGTGCAGGGTTGTCAAACACATTTTGGGCCAAGGGATGAATTTTGATGCTCAGACTGGGTCGTGGGCCAAACCTAATGTAAAAAACAAGAAATGTGAACAATAAAAAGCTTTCTTTAGCCTAGTAATAGTTTTATGTGGACACTGTGGCACAACTCAGCAGCAGGTGAAAGACTCCAAGAGTCCATATTCATACATCAGCAGCAGGGACCGCAATGTGGACTTGTGGTTTCTGATATGAAATGTAGATATAACATGTTAAGCTTAGTGAGAATAAACTAGTAATGTAGTGAATCAAATGAGTCCATTCTGTTTGTATTCACAGTCTCACAGCAGCTTCACTCTGTCATGTTCAGACTTTATCACACTCTGACCTGTGTTTGACCTGTGGCTCCTGATCTGACCAGGTTTGCACTGGTTTGGATGTTTTCCTCACAGAGCATCATCACAGAAGATTGTTTTCTTGTTGTTAGCTCCACGATAGCGCCACTTTTAGCACAGCTCTAACGTCCAAAAACCATCTTCTTTCTTTCTTCCACGTCTTCCACGTCTCTCTCTCCACTCATACCTCTGTGCTCAAATCATATCCGTAAAGGTTTGTGCGAGTCAGCACTGGGAACTGAGGAGATGCTCCAGCAGCACGGCTGTGTGGGTGGCTGCCGCAAAGTATTGTAGTTCTAGCAATAAAAAATGCTACATATCTATTAGAAATGAATAAGTATAATTTAGAAATGTTTTGTGGGCCGGATTAAAATGCCTGCAGGTCTTTGACACCCTGTTGTAGTGGAAGTGTGAGAGGGGACAGGGAGGGGTGAGGAGGTAGACCAAATGGTTCGGGGACAGAGAACACAAGATACAGCTACTAAAACAAAAAAGATCGTCAAGCATTCAAATAGAGTGCTTTACAAGACAATTTCACATGATCTGCAATTCTAAACATTGACAATGTGCTTGAGTTAAGTGCCAGTGAGCCATGTGTTGCTCCACAATGTCTAGAGGAGCCAAGGTCACACACACACAGTATAGTTTGCCATCCCGGTAGAGTTTGTGAGCCGGCATTATTGCTCCTTTTTCTTCTTCCATATAGTGAAGAGCGATTTGCGAAAAGTTCTGTTTGTAACAGTGTCCAGTGTGATGTGAAGTAATTTGTTGTTTTAATTCTCTATGCAGATCTGGGTTTTGTACATTTTATACAAACTGTTTACAGAGTATTATAGTTGTCCCCTTCAAGGTGATTGAATATGAAAGCAGCCTGATCCGTGGGCCCAACATGCCGGAATCCCATACTGGTCCTGACCCACCCACTCATCTACCCAAGTACTGTGAGTGTCTGTGAAGATTGGGCATTTCCGCTCTCTTGGGTAAATGATACGGCCCGTAGTAGAGACTGGGGTAGCAGCCAAGCCAGTTGCCGTGTTCCAAGTCAGTCCTCCTGTCCTCGGGCCAGCCTCCGCAGCATCCCGCTGCTGCTGCAGATGGTTCCAATCGGCATCCAGCTGCTGGAACCTTGCCCAGAGTTTGTCCAGCTCCTCCGCCATCGCTTAATGTCTACTGCTGCTGTAAATCTGCTCTCAACTGCTCTATTCTGATTTGCCCAAACAAAATCCATACACAGCACTGCAGCTATTTACAAATTGTCCGCCAACCGCTGCCAGGGAATGCAATGTAACCTTGGGGGAGGTGAAGGACCCCTTTTTTACAACAATTAAGGTCAGGCAAAAAAAAGGAAAAGGGAAAGAGTATAAAAATTGTAAGGTTTATTGAATCGTACACACATATTTTAAAATACAGTTATATTTTCAAAAAGGCAAATACTTGAAGTGCGAGAACAATTGAAAGCAAATTCACAGCAACAGTGGCATCAGCTGCGCACAAAAATCTATTTAAAATCAATATACCGATTCTGTACAAAACCAAATAAAGTTCCAGGCCTTCTCTTACCTGTACTACTATCTGATATGCTCTGGTTACAGTAGAAAGAAGCTTGAAGTGCATATGACAGGTTAAATGTTTCACTAAAACATAGTGAACATGATTAAGATGTTACTAAAAATCATAATATCATGAGCAGCAGACATGAGAAGGTTATTCCAAAACTGTTGCCTAGCAACCTTATTGTAAACAAGGACCAACATCCATATCATTTACAGTTATGATTTAACTTTCTTTCTTTTTTTTAAGTTTAAACAATAATTTAACAAAATAAAGGTCTCAAAATCATTTCTGTCCGCGGGCAAATTTCGAAAAACTAAATTCACACGCTGGGAACTTTTTTAAAAAGATATATAAAATCAAAAATCATCCTGGGTGATGGTGGTGCCGGGTCTGGGGGGCTGTGACTCTCCTGAAGTCCACGATCATCTCCACTGTCTTCTGGACATTGAGCTCCAGGCTGTCCACCTCCTGTAGACAGACTCATCCCCGTCCGAGATGAGCCCGATGAGGGTGGTGTCGTCATGGTGATGAGAGTGGTGTCGTCATGGTGATGAGAGTGGTGTCGTCAGCAACTTGATTAGTTTTACGGAGTCGTGGCTGGAGGTGCAGCAGTTTGTGTACAAGGAGAAGATCAGGGGATAAAGTACACAGCCCTGTGGGCCTCCGGGACTGATGGTCCCAGTGTCTGAGACATTCTTCCTCAGCCGCACTGCCTCTGATCCATTCATTTGACAAAAGCAGGGAACATTCCCGGATAAAATCAGTTGTTTTGGTGGACGATGTCTGCTCCGATGCCAATTATAAAATATACTGCAGGCAGGAAAATAAGCAGTGGTAAAGTACCACAAACTATAAAACATTAGAGCTCAAATTATTTGAAATTTGATCAACAACGACGAGTGACATTTTAGAGAAGAGTTAAACAAGACTGCGAGTTGGGCCTGGGAATATTCAAAATAGAGACATTTTGAGATCTTATTTCATTTAAAGGAATTATATCCCAGGTGAGAAATAAATGATTTATTATGAGTGGGCTCGGTGAATGCCAATAAACACTCCAAAAATCTCAGGAGTGGTGATTTATGAATTATCATCATTATTATTAGTGGTAAGCCTAGAATTATTATAATCAGTAATAATAATAATAATAATAATAATATGCTATTATTTGTATATAAGAATGCAATAAAAATGTTCTTTTTTTATAATCTTACTTACTAGGATCAAAATGAGTAACTTTAGTCAAGAGTTATAAATGTTTAGCCACTAATAAGCCTTTTCTTCTCATGTAGGCTCTGTGTTTGTTGGTCTTTTCTTCCACAGTATGAGTTTGGTTCCATTTCCCTGCTCTCGGCTCATTGTCCTTCAGTTTAGAGACAGACCACAACAAGAGCACATGGAGCGCACTGACCACTGACGCCTGAAATCACACAACACAAACGGGTCCGAGCACCACTATTTGGACTTGTTTTGCTGTGTTGTGTTTGTAAAAGCTGCTCCTTGTGCAGGGAACAGCCTCTGGTCCACAGACACAACTCAGAGACAGAGGAGGCAGAGCTCTGGTGATGAGCCAGTCGAGTCACGTTTCAGACACAAGGCAAATCAAAGTGCTTCACACAGCAAGAAAAATGCTTTAAAATCACACAGAAATGACAGAAACAGAAATACGATAAAATTAACTAATTAAAAACAATTTAAGTCATAAAAGAGAAGAGTGCAAATAAAAATCCTTTCAGTCACATGCGCAGCTAAACAAAACTGTTTTTAGCTTAGATTTGAACATTGTTAGAGTAGAACCTGTCTCACATCTTCAGGAAGACTTAGAAATTCACATTTTATTGCGAGGCGGGTTATAAAACGCTGTATATGGCATGTCCGCGCTCCACGTGTTTCATTACGTTTGATGCGTCCAAATTCAGTTCATGAAGAGAGAGAAAGACGCAAACTTCCTTTTTAAAGTTCCTTTTGTAATGATTATTAGTCGTGCTGACTGTGTTCAAAGTCATCATTGCTCAGGTGCAGATCTTACATGTTGTCAACAGTTTAGAACGTTTACGTCCCTTTTCAAACTGACTCAAACTCGTTGCCTCTTTACTCAGCCTCACGCTCTCGATCTTATTTTGCTGGTGATAAATAGTCAACGTGTCCCACCCTGTGATTTCCCAGAGACCAACAAATGTCAGACACTTCCACAAATATATCAATGTGTGAAGAGTTTCTTTTAGAATGTCCCCATCACTTAATGTCTGAAGATGGCATCTTGGAGGGCTGTGTTTCGTATTGTTTTGTTTGCAATGCTTTTCCACTCGAGTGAGGAAATCAAACCGCAAACATCCCCAGACAAACACAGCTTATTAACCCTGGTATGTGTCTTGGGCAAAGAGCTCTTGTTGTCTCCTTGTCCAGATTCCATCGACGTTGCTTGAGGAATACAAATGCAAAAAGAAGATTGCTTTGCATAGGTCCTCCATCAAAACTCGAATGGTTTTGCAGCAACAAAATCTTTAAAGTGTCTGCATCATTGTCCGAGCTTAATTGAAAAACAGCAACACCATTTGAAAACCACTACCAGTGAAAATCATCTGCAATGAGTAAATGTTTCCTTTTGCGCTCAGGCAGGCAACATGTGCTATCAGAAGGAAAGCAGCTTTTGGAATTTTCTCCCTTGGTTAAATGCATCAAACTGAGGTTTAGAATGAAAGCCCAGGTAATACAAGCACTTTGAAGTTTGGGAAGGGAGATGGAAATGCAAACACAAATGTCAACTGTATTAAACTTAAACAGTGGAAAAACCTAGAATTGTCAATACGCCGTGAAGCAGGGAAGCAGACCACAATTCCAGCAAATCCTTCAGACCAATGAGAAAGAGAATTGCATGAAAACAGAGATGAGAGCCAGAACAGATCGCCACGGCCTTTTCGTTTCTGTTGTGTCCACATGAAAAAACAAAAGTGGAAATAGACTTGACGAAATGCCTAGGGACCTTTCAAAATGGAGGAATCTGTAGCCAATTCAGATTTGTTGTAAGGGATTATTTATTTTTCAATTTTTATTCTGTCTTCCTAAGGACAAAGCAATCAAATTTGTTTTCATAAAATCTGAAAAGGGAATGTCAGAAGCCTGATCTTACATCGCATCACCGTATATCATCACCGTATATCATCACCGTATATCATCACCGTATATCATCATTGTATATCATCATTGTATATCATCATTGTATATCATCACCGTATATCGTCACCGTATATCATCACCGTATATCATCACCGTATATCATCACCGTATATCATCACCGTATATCGTCACCGTATATCGTCACCGTATATCGTCACCGTATATCGTCACCGTATATCGTCACCGTATATCATCACCGTATATCATCACCGTATATCGTCACCGTATATCATCATTGTATATCATCACCGTATATCGTCACCGTATATCGTCACCGTATATCGTCACCGTATATCATCACCGTATATCATCATTGTATATCGTCACCGTATATCATCACCGTATATCATCATTGTATATCGTCACCGTATATCATCACCGTATATCATCATTGTATATCATCACCGTATATCGTCACCGTATATCGTCACCATATATTGTCACCGTATATCATCATTGTATATTATCATTGTATATCGTCGCCGTATATCGTCACGTATATGGTCACCGTATATCATCATTGTATATCATCACCGTATATTGTCAGCGTATATCGTCACCGTATATCGTCACCGTATATCATCACCGTATATCATCATTGTATATCATCACCGTATATCGTCACCGTATATCGTCACCGTATATGGTCACCGTATATCATCACCGTATATCATCACCGTATATCATCACCGTATATCGTCACCGTATATCGTCACCGTATATCGTCACCGTATATCGTCACCGTATATCGTCACCGTATATCGTCACCGTATATCATCACCGTATATCATCACCGTATATCGTCACCGTATATCATCATTGTATATCATCACCGTATATCGTCACCGTATATCGTCACCGTATATCGTCACCGTATATCATCACCGTATATCATCATTGTATATCGTCACCGTATATCATCACCGTATATCATCATTGTATATCGTCACCGTATATCATCACCGTATATCATCATTGTATATCATCACCGTATATCGTCACCGTATATCGTCACCATATATTGTCACCGTATATCATCATTGTATATTATCATTGTATATCGTCGCCGTATATCGTCACGTATATGGTCACCGTATATCATCATTGTATATCATCACCGTATATTGTCACCGTATATCGTCACCGTATATCGTCACCGTATATCATCACCGTATATCATCACCGTATATCATCACCGTATATCATCACCGTATATCATCATTGTATATCATCACCGTATATCATCACCGTATATCGTCACCGTAAATGGTCACCGTATATCGTCACCGTATATCATCACCGTATATCATCACCGTATATCATCACCGTATATCGTCACCGTATATCATCATTGTATATCGTCACCGTATATCGTCACCGTATATCATCACCGTATATCGTCACCGTATATCATCACCGTATATCATCATTGTATATCATCACCGTATATCGTCACCGTATATCGTCACCGTATATCGTCACCGTATATCATCACCGTATATCATCACCGTATATCATCATTGTATATCATCACCGTATATCGTCACCGTATATCGTCACCGTATATCGTCACCGTATATCGTCACCGTATATCATCACCGTATATCATCATTGTATATCGTCACCGTATATCATCACCGTATATCATCATTGTATATCATCACCGTATATCGTCACCGTATATCGCCACGTATATGGTCACCGTATATGGTCACCGTATATCGTCACCGTATATCATCACCGTATATCATCATTGTATATCATCACCGTATATCGTCACCATATATCGTCACCGTATATCATCATTGTATATCATCACCGTATATCGTCACCGTATATCATCACGTATATCATCATTGTATATCATCACCGTATATCGTCACCGTATATCATCACCGTATATCATCACCATATATCATCATTGTATATCATCATTGTATATCATCACCGTATATCATCATTGTATATCATCACCGTATATCATCACCGTATATCATCACCGTATATCGTCACGTATATCGTCACCGTATATCGTCACCGTATATCGTCACCGTATATCGTCACGTATATCGTCACCGTATATCGTCACCGTATATCATCATTGTATATCATCACCGTATATCATCACCGTATATCGTCACCGTATATCATCATTGTATATCATCACCGTATATCATCACCGTATATCGTCACCGTATATCGTCACCGTATATCGTCGCCGTATATCGTCACCGTATATGGTCACCGTATATCGTCACCGTATATCATCATTGTATATCATCACCGTATATCATCACCGTATATCATCACCGTATATCGTCACCGTATATCATCATTGTATATCATCACCGTATATCATCACCGTATATCATCACCGTATATCGTCACCGTATATTATCACCGTATATCATCACCGTATATCATCACCGTATATCATCATTGTATATCATCACCGTATATCATCATTGTATATCATCACCGTATATCGTCACCGTATATCATCACCGTATATCATCACCGTATATCATCACCGTATATCATCATTGTATATCGTCACCGTATATCGTCACGTATATCGTCACCGTATATCGTCAGCGTATATCGTCACCGTATATCGTCACCGTATATCATCACCGTATATCATCATTGTATATCATCACCGTATATCGTCACCGTATATCGTCACCGTATATGGTCACCGTATATCGTCACCGTATATCATCACCGTATATCGTCACCGTATATCGTCACCGTATATCGGCACCGTATATCGTCACCGTATATCATCACCGTATATCGTCACCGTATATCATCACCTTATATGGTCACCGTAAATGGTCACCGTATATGGTCACCGTATATGGTCACCGTATATCGGCACCGTATATCATCACCGTATATCATCACCGTATATCGTCACCGTATATCGTCACCGTATATCGTCGCCGTATATCATCACCGTATATCATCACCGTATATCATCACCGTATATCATCACCGTATATCATCATTGTATATCATCACCGTATATCGGCACCGTATATCATCACTGTATATCGTCACCGTATATCGTCACCGTATATCGGCACCGTATATCGTCACCTTATATCATCACCGTATATCGTCACCGTATATCATCACCGTATATCATCATTGTATATCATCACCGTATATCGTCACCGTATATGGTCACCGTATATCGTCACGTATATCATCACCGTATATCATCACCGTATATCATCACCGTATATCATCACCGTATATCATCATTGTATATCGTCACCGTATATCGTCACGTATATCGTCACCGTATATCGTCAGCGTATATCGTCACCGTATATCGTCACCGTATATCATCACCGTATATCATCATTGTATATCATCACCGTATATCGTCACCGTATATCGTCACCGTATTATGGTCACCGTATATCGTCACCGTATATCATCACCGTATATCGTCACCGTATATCGTCACCGTATATCGGCACCGTATATCGTCACCGTATATGGTCACCGTATATCGGCACCGTATATCATCACCGTATATCGTCACGTATATCGTCACCGTATATGGTCGCCGTATATCGGCACCGTATATCGTCGCCGTATATCATCACCGTATATCATCACCGTATATCATCACCGTATATCATCACCGTATATCATCATTGTATATCATCACCGTATATCGTCACCGTATATCATCACCGTATATCGTCACCGTATATCATCACCGTATATCATCATTGTATATCATCACCGTATATCGGCACCGTATATCGTCACCGTATATCGGCACCGTATATCGTCACCGTATATCATCACCGTATATCGTCACCGTATATCATCACCGTATATCATCATTGTATATCATCACCGTATATCGTCACCGTATATGGTCACCGTATATCATCATTGTATATCATCACCGTATATCGTCACCGTATATCATCACCGTATATCATCACCTTATATGGTCACCGTATATCGTCACCGTATATCATCACCTTATATGGTCACCGTATATCGTCACCGTATATCGTCACCGTATATCGGCACCGTATATCATCACCGTATATCGTCACCGTATATCGTCACCGTATATCGGCACCGTATATCATCACCGTATATCGTCACCGCATATCGTCATCGTATATCGGCACCGTATATCGTCACCGTATATCATCACCGTATATCGTCACCGTATATCGTCACCTTATATGGTCACCGTATATGGTCACCGTATATGGTCACCGTATATCGGCACCGTATATCATCACCGTATATCGTCACGTATATCGTCACCGTATATGGTCGCCGTATATCGGCACCGTATATCGTCGCCGTATATCATCACCGTATATCATCACCGTATATCATCATTGTATATCATCACCGTATATCGTCACCGTATATCATCACCGTATATCGTCACCGTATATCATCACTGTATATCATCATTGTATATCATCACCGTATATCGGCACCGTATATCATCACCGTATATCGTCACCGTATATCATCACCGTATATCATCATTGTATATCATCACCGTATATCGTCACCGTATATGGTCACCGTATATCATCATTGTATATCATCACCGTATATCGTCACCGTATATCATCACCGTATATCATCACCTTATATGGTCACCGTATATCGTCACCGTATATCGTCACCGTATATCGGCACCGTATATCATCACCGTATATCGTCACCGTATATCGTCACCGTATATCGGCACCGTATATCATCACCTTATATCGTCACCGCATATCGTCATCGTATATCATCACTGTATATCCTCACCGTATATCATCACCGTATATGTACAGTTCTTGTCCTGTAAACATGGCTTTGATTTGATACTTCATGATTTGGAACTTAAAATAACGTGTTTTCTTTCAGTAAAAAGTTCTCTCATCAGGATTTGGTATTAGCACGCCATCTATTGTCAGCAAAGGGAATTACAATGGGAATATAAACAGCTAGCTCACCCCGACATGCGGCAGAAATGGTCCGAACGACTTATTTATAGACTGAGCGCAGAAGAGCTAACGATTGATGAAACTAGCGTGAATCAAACTAAATATTTAAACTCGCTTTAAGCGGTAGACCAGGGGTGGGCAATTATTTTCCCCCGAGGGCCATATTTGAATCCAGGCCTGTAGCGGAGGGCCGGCCCGCCATCATTGGTGTGAAAAAATAAATACCAAAAATTAAATATCAAATTGAATATAACTTTTCTGTCCAATATAGGCCATTGAATCTATTATTTAATTAATTTCACGTCATATTTATTAAGGATACAAGTGCAGACAGATGCCTGAGGGCAAAAAATAAATAAATTCTTATATTATTATTATTTTTTTAAATATTACTTGGACATCTTGGCGAGCCGGATTGAAAGGCCCGGCGGGCCGGATGTGGCCCGCGGGCCGTAGTTTCTGGGATAGACCATTTGAAATGCATCTTTAGGTTAGAATTAAACGCATAGAGCAGAAGATGTTCTTTTCCTCATTAGCCTGTTGTTGACAAATCTGCATTAAACAACGAGCAAGAAATCTAGGAAAATGTTCTGCTTTTAAAATTGAAATATGTTCTTTTTAATGTCTCTTGTTTAAATGTGTGAATGTTTTATTATTGTGTACTGCATGTGTCTCACGTTGGCCCAGGTCAAAGGTTCATGAATTAAACAATCATTAAGCTCACATGAGGTCCCACGGTCAGCAGCTCACCATATAGTCCACTCCTATAGTCCACTCCTTTCACCATATAGTCCACTCCTTTCACCATATAGTCCACTCCTTTCACCATATAGTCCACTCCTATAGTCCACTCCTTTCACCATATAGTCCACTCCTTTCACCATATAGTCCACTCCTTTCACCATATAGTCCACTCCTTTCACCATATAGTCCACTCCTATAGTCCACTCCTTTCACCATATAGTCCACTCCTATAGTCCACTCCTTTCACCATATAGTCCACTCCTTTCACCATATAGTCCACTCCTTTCACCATATAGTCCACTCCTTTCACCATATAGTCCACTCCTTTCACCATATAGTCCACTCCTTTCACCATATAGTCCACTCCTTTCACCATATAGTCCACTCCTTTCACCATATAGTCCACTCCTATAGTCCACTCCTTTCACCATATAGTCCACTCCTTTCACCATATAGTCCACTCCTTTCACCATATAGTCCACTCCTTTCACCATATAGTCCACTCCTTTCACCATATAGTCCACTCCTATAGTCCACTCCTTTCACCATATAGTCCACTCCTATAGTCCACTCCTTTCACCATATAGTCCACTCCTTTCACCATATAGTCCACTCCTTTCACCATATAGTCCACTCCTTTCACCATATAGTCCACTCCTTTCACCATATAGTCCACTCCTTTCACCATATAGTCCACTCCTATAGTCCACTCCTTTCACCATATAGTCCACTCCTTTCACCATATAGTCCACTCCTTTCACCATATAGTCCACTCCTTTCACCATATAGTCCACTCCTTTCACCATATAGTCCACTCCTTTCACCATATAGTCCACTCCTTTCACCATATAGTCCACTCCTTTCACCATATAGTCCACTCCTATAGTCCACTCCTTTCACCATATAGTCCACTCCTTTCACCATATAGTCCACTCCTTTCACCATATAGTCCACTCCTTTCACCATATAGTCCACTCCTTTCACCATATAGTCCACTCCTATAGTCCACTCCTTTCACCATATAGTCCACTCCTTTCACCATATAGTCCACTCCTTTCACCATATAGTCCACTCCTATAGTCCACTCCTTTCACCATATAGTCCACTCCTTTCACCATATAGTCCACTCCTTTCACCATATAGTCCACTCCTTTCACCATATAGTCCACTCCTATAGTCCACTCCTTTCACCAGGGTATATCCAGGGAGAAAAGGCCGCCGCGCTCGCGTTTGAACTTCTAATGGCTTGACCTTTTACATTAATTGGAATATTAATAGTACACACCTACTCAAAATTCAAAGCCCTGTACCATTTCACCATTTCACACAGAGTAACGTCGACACTTTCTTTGCCGTTTTGCTAATTAGAGTTAGCAAAACTGCATGTTAATGGAATTAGATAATTGATGTGACAATCACCGAAGCCACGTTTCGACTGGCCCCTGTCCCATAGACTGGTTCACTCTAAATTATGAATGGCGGTCTGCATTTCCAAGCAGAGGTCCTGGCAGTGTTGGGAAGTAACTGAATATGTTTCCCAAACTTACGTGTTCAGAATTCTAATATTGAGTGACTGCATTCTGATACAATTACAGTTACTTTTCTAAAATCATAGGAATACTGTGGAAGTTGATCATTTGAACTGAACTGAATTAGTGTGAAGAACAAAAGAGAGTTTCTAGAAGCTTCTTCAAAGCGGTGCCACGTATTTGAAAATCAAATGCTCAACATAAATGAGTTGCCGCTTATTTTTGCCAACAGTGAATGACAGACATTGCATTTTGTGAGACGATTTTGTGAGACGGTTTTGGACTCCTGAAAGTGTCTCCACCTCTCCAGCCGTTTCTTTGAGCGGCTGTAACTCAATACCAGAGTGCAATATATATAGTTTATTTGATTATCATTGTGTACATATGTGAATTTGTGATTTTCAGTCAAAGTGAAACTGCAGTCTTGTGTCAATCGCCTCTATTATTTATGAAATCAATGCTTTGAACAATGTGCTTTCAATAAAACCAGGCAGCTTACATTTGTACTGTTAGTACAGCATATTACTCACATGGAAGTAGAAAGCTGTGGTCCAGAAATGACTTAAGTAATAACATAAATTATACAAACATTAAAAACAGACATAAGATCGTTAGTTATACAAAATAAGAAAATGCTCCAGTGCTGTTAAAAATACACATAGAATAATAAAAAAGAGCGTTCGAGTTATCAATAATTACAGTTTATTTCACAAACAAACAGCTGCTGGGATAAATCTGCTTTAAAAAAAAGTTTAAGTACAATTTGATTTGAAGGTTACTGAAATAAATGTACTTGTATGAATGTACTGTGTACCTACCTCTGTGTTTGCAGTAGACTGAATTAGTCACTTTGAGTAGTAGTGTATTTAGTCTATTTTTATCTGTAAATGAAACATTTTATGCATGCCCTTTTTGCTGCTTTCATTATTCATTGTTGTATGTTGCACCTTAATGCTAAAGCAAGTTCCTAGTTTGACAAGGGCGATAAACCCCATTCTGATTCTGATTGTGACCGCTCGGATATGCACATCGACCCCACCAGACTCCTGACCAGAAGGTTTAGGTCAGTATCACTAGTATAGTATCTGCACTCATCGAGGCCCTGACCCAACTGACCGAGACCAGGTCAAGATCAAGACCTCTGAGTGTCCAGACCGAGACAAGACCAAGATCGATTAAGACAATTCTTCAGATTATCTGAGGCTGGGGCTAACTCCCAGAGTTCCCTCACCCCAGACACTTCCTCCAGCTCCTCAGGGGGGATCCTGAGGCATTCCCAGGCCAGCTGAGGCCTCTTTCCAGTGGGAGTCCAATAACAGAAGATGTTTGAGTCATGGCATGGCCTGGTTTGATAGCTACATCCTTTCCAATCTATGCGGCTACATTTGGACTGGTGTATTGTGAGACCCAGAGTTTTCAGTGACAAATGTCAAGTGATGGGACAATATCTCAAAAAACCTTTGTGCTCGGAGACTGTTTTGGTGCTGCCTGGATCCAGTGTCTTGCCTCAACTTGAATAGCAGTCTCAAATATAATATAAAATCAACTTTAAATAAACTGTGTTTCCTGATTATTAGTTTACTCAAAGTTGTAATTTGATTCCTGCACGTTTGAGTAATCCTGTATTATCCTGCAACTGAGGTTCAAGTGGTCAGAAAATCCCCTGTTTATTTGAAAAAGAAAGACTGAGTGAAGCATGGATATGATGTCATATAGAATAAAAACATGTAAATAACAATCTTGTTACGGTGAAGTGCTACTATTATGAGTATTATGGTCTTATTAGTTCTGCTATTTTGAAAAGGAAGTCAATGCACATGTTTCTATTATCATTTACCATTTTAGATCAATATTGCAGTTTACAATGAGCAACATGTAAAATGATGATCTTCTCATGTTATAGTTCAATTCTAACTACCTGGAAAAGGTACAATAATGTCTGCTTTAATCCCCTCACAGAGGTACAATCCCTCATTTGTCCAGGAGTGTTCCATTGTAGATAAACCTTCAGTTGTATCTTCTGGACACAAAACGTTTCGTCTCTCATCCAAGAGTCATTCCTGATCGGATTTAGAATGACTCCGCCTCTGCTGTTTGGGCTTGTTGTTTCTCCTATCTAAGATGTACAATCAGTAGAAAAAGTGCACCATAGACTTATTTTCATGAGTTTGCTGTAGACTGGACACTGGGCCGTTTGAGGGTCTCAAGTGGCCCTTCTCAACTCTGGGTCCTACAATTATCTTGCTGCTATAAACACTGCAGCAAGACAATTGGATAAGTAAGAGCACAGATAAAGTGGCAAAAAAGCAAAAGCAGATCAAAAAAAGAATAGAATAAACTGACTTGTTCTTATGATGAACCATTGTGTTTCCAGCAATAGTAACTTCAGACAGACTTAGTAAAACAAATGAAACGTCTTATTATAATTTAAACAAAAAAGTGGAAAGCAAAAAAAAGCTTTTGTGTCTTTTTTCTGATGTCAATTGTCTTTTCACAAGGAAGTTACAGGGGAAGTTACTTCAGTCTCTTTTAAGAAACAATTAGTTGTGTTCGGGTGACATCGTGTGCTGCAGCAGAGCTCGAAAAAAACATGCCAAAGAGCTCCAAGAAGAGTCTGGGTTCGAGAGCCTCCCTCATCCAACCTTTTTGTCTCAATGTTCCACAGTATCGCAATAAACTTTGACCCATCACCAGAACGTTTAGACGGTTCACATTTAATATCTCAAGCATTGTTCCTTGAATAAATCACCTTTAATCTTCTTTTGACACTTGTGGCTGCAGTTTGTTTCCTTGGACCTGTGGGTGGAGGTGAGTCACTTCAGGTTTGTAGCAGACATGAGTGTGGGAGGAGGTCCAGTCCACAAGAGGCACAATGGGTCAAACCTCATTTTACCAAGAAATGAGAAGCATCAAAAAGGCTCATGTTGAAGTTATTCAACATGAGGCAGTCAGTTCAAGTAAATTACATTAAGCTTCATATTAGTTATATTACAGTCTTGCATTGCCCTTTTTGGTGTCAAATGTAAACCAATGCACTTGTATTCTATTCATTGTAGTGAAGAAGGCTGCAGTGAGCATCTCCTGTGCACATTAGGGACATTGCCTTGTATTTTATGAGGCCGTTTTCTTTTAAAAGCCACTAAAACACATTATGGGTCTTTCAGTTCATAACTGCCATGAGCTGGTTTGGTTGATTCATGTTTTTTTTTCATTTTTCATCAACATATATAGGTTACAGTTAATTTGTTGGTTAATGTAATGTGTTAATATTTCACCAGTAACTTAAAAACGTTAAAAAGGTTAAATTAGCATAATATAGACCATTGAGGTTCAGTTGGCAGCACAGGAAAATACTTAAGGGTCCATAACCTGGGTGTTTTTTGTTCCACTGTATGCTATATTTATCTTACTATTTTACTTGTATTTATTTTTATTCTATTTCTACCCCTCTAAACTATGTCATAGGATCTCAATGTTTCCTCTGTGGCTCCGGTTCCAAAAGCAGTGGTCGGCTATGGTTGATGAGCCCTGGCTGATGGCCCCCTGGTGAAGATTTGGGGCCTCATCGCTCCTCTGGGCCCCGTCAGTGCCATGGGGCTTCTGGCGAGTGTGTGTTTCTGGTGCAGACACCTCTGATGGTGCTTCCTCAACAGGTTCATTTGTACTCAGCCTCCTGTATTTTATTGTGCGCGAGTGTCACCTGTTTTCTGGTTTTCTGCCATTCTGAGGAACATTCCAAGCAAAACAATTACATCTCCATGGAGAAAAGAAGGTCAACCTAAAAACAAACATGACAACAATTAAATTATGGTTATTCAGAAAAGTAATTGGGTGAGGGAAAAGTGCTCTGTGCTCTGTTTTTTCTCTAAACTTTACAATTTCTTCCTCCAAAGTCTGAACTCCAAACCACATGCTACTCCAACAGAAGATTGGCTGTGGACATGTCCATTAAAAAGACAAAGCTGCTCATTGACGATTAGAATAGACTTAATCTAACTCTCGATTCAACTCATTGTTCTTTCCAGACACATTGGGACTGTTTCCATCCACCCTTTGAGCCGGAGATGAAATCCATTTTCCATTCATATAATCTTTTCTATTATTCAGCAACACACTCAGATCTACTTCTGCTGAAAAAGGCTCCTATTTGTGACAGGAGTTGTAAGGCCCATGTGCTGACGAAGCCGGGTGAAAGCCAAAATTTTGTCATTTTTTGACTCGGAGTGACCACCAGGGGTCAGGCTTCAATGATGGAAAACGTCTCTATCAACCCGATCGGGAGACTAAATCTCACGATTTTAAGATATTTCAATCAACCTTTTGTACGCCGCTATCCTTTATTTTGGTAGCGAAGGCGAGCGGGGGGAACATGCGGGAACACGGGCGCCGCCATGTTTGTTGTGATGACGCTACTGGGCGTGTTTCAATCCAAGAATGCATTTGCGTAAGCCCGAATGGACCAAACACAAGGTTGTAAAGCACATGACGGTTGTTTGAAAGGCAGTATGAGGCGTTGCCATGGAAACAGCATCACGATAATAGTCTCATCTGAAGCCTGTAAACGTTTACTCCATTAAATTATGGATGAAGTTCATCTTTAACACGTGCATGTGCTGTCTAGGGCTGTTTCCGGTATGAATGTGACGACTCCAATGCGCGCTCTGTTTTGCTACACTTCCTGTTTCCGATGAGAGCAGACACGTTCCTTGCTTGCTCCAGCTCGCTATAGCTGCTTCCTTGTTTATCTTGCTTTTTAATCAGTTTATGTCTTGAATTAATCTTGAATAATGACAAGGATTTTAACATGGCAACCTATCTGACCAGCGAAATGTCACAAACTTTTGTCAAGACATATCACCAAAAATATTCATGAGCTGCAAGAACAGATATTCACTTTAAAATCTGAAAAAGGACTCAACAATTCCAGTGTCATCCAGTGGGTAACACATGGAGGCAGCATGTAGAATAACTCAGACTAGTGATGATCTCCTGGACAGTTTTGTCAGTTACAGCCAGGGCCGGCCCAGCCTATAAACGAACTAAGCAGCCGCCCCGAGGCGTTAATAGGGCCCCCAACCTGGCAACCCGTCTTATGAGAAGTGCAAGCGCAGCGTGCGCCACTAGTGTAGTAGCGCTGCTGGCGCGGCAGCGCACACAGCGGTAACATATAACGCACAAACCGCATTTATTTGTAATGACAATCTGGCAACCAAGACACCAAACCTGCTCTGATTGGTCAACTTCATTGTGCGCGAGGAGCTCGGGAGCAAAACATAAACACAACACAACGTGGTCCCTGCGTGGTCCTCATGTCCAGAGGAATATATCCCCCCGATGCTGAAAAACGAAAGAAGAAACTTCTTGACGATGTAAAGAAACTGCAAACTCAACAACACTCTCCAGGTATTGAACTTATCTTACAAAGAGACGGTTAATGCTGCTGTTTGAAACAACACGATTCTGTCACGTTAGTTCGCTCAGGCTGGAGGCGACGAGAGCTCTGCCCCGCGCATAATAATATGTCTGAATGAAGATAATAAGTTTAACATTTACACCAGCCCCGTAGTGTCAGCTGCAGGTGAGGCCGGTGAGGGGCGTCTGTGCCCCGGGTCACTAAGAGGCGGAGGTCCGGTCCAGACGAGCGCCGTCTCATCCAGAACCTCTGACGTGAGACTTTGGAGTGAACAGTGTGCGGCCCCTGTCCCGGGCCCCTGTCCCGGGCCCCTGTCCCGAGCCCCTGTGCAGCCTCAGTTAGAGATGAGCGGGTTTGAGTTTGCGTCCCTCTCTCTCACATCACCATGTGTGAGATCAATCGTGACTCGTGATGTCTGTTTTACTTTGACTTCTTAACGTGCAATGAGAGGAACGTAAAGGTTTATGCACGTGAGGTCCATCAGCCAATCACATCGCAGCATTGTTTCATGCAGGAGTCCAGTGTGTGGTGTTCTGATCAGAACAAACATTTATATTGTAATTAACTTTTAATAGAGCAATAAAACATTTCAATTTATTTAAAAAGCATCATTAGACTATTTGTTATGAATTATAATAAATTGATAGTGAAACATAACCAGACATATTATGATAAGTCTGTTATAGAATAATACTATATATTTTTATATAAAAGTGGCAAAGCTGCAGAAACGCAGTCTCTTCACTATAGCGAGGTTTGGACCTTCACTTCTCGTTCTGTTCATTCTCTGGGAATAACATGTTTGTTTTATCAGTGTTAATTGTTAATCAAGCAATGCTTATGCCATTTGTTTAATTTAATATAACTTGTTTTGTCACTTTGGCAAGAAGGAACAGTTGGGAGCAGTAAAAGATAAATTAGTAAGGATAACTATTACTTTTACATTTTCAGTTAAAATGAATCAATTTGATCATAATTATTTTTCATAGCCAATATTGTATTGAGTAATTAAGTACACTAATGTATTAATAACTGGCTTTAGTCATTTTCTCCTGGCACAGTTTCATCACATCATCATTTTATAGCATTACAACCTCAACATTTTACTCTTACTTTAGCGGCTGGACCACATTAAAATGCACCAGAATACACGAAAAAGGTCTGAAAATCTCTGGGGGAGGGCCCCCAGACCCCCCTGTTCATTCATTTAAACTAATGTGCTAATGAGGCTGTCGACCCTTAACGCCCACAAATACGCCCAAAAACATATCTGGGACGTGTGTTATTTGTACAGGGAGTAGAGGTGATGTCAGCGGAATACCAAGTTGCATTGTGGGATTTAAGTTATCAATATTTGAGCTTGTGAGGTGCTGAGAATAAAGTAACTGGCAAACGGATGCCCTGGAGTTTTGGTGCGCTTTGTTTGCGTTGAAGAAAGTTCCCATATGTGAATTGTTCACTGACAATGGCAATAAAACTGATTCTGATGACGTGGTGAGGGGCCCCCAAATATGTTTTCGCTTAGGGCCCCCTGAAGGCTTGGGCCGGCCCTGGTTACAGGTGCAAAGTGAGTCAGTGCCCTGAGCATGGTGGTAATGGTGTGTCAAGAACATTCAGAACACTGGATGTAACAGAGTTCAACAAATCATTTACGTTAGAACATGAGACTTCAATAAATAGTGCACCTGTGCCATCATTTATGTGTCTCCTCTGAACAACTGCAGGACCAGCCGCTGGTTTAGTGGTTTGCTGTTTTATTAATAGAGATTTTATCCACATGACACATTTGCAGTTTAAAATGTAAATATTGACAATATTGGTTGCAATGATTTGTAAAAGTCTTGATGATGTTTTAATCTGTGGTAATAATGTTCTACATATTGGACAACTTAAACTTTATCAGTCCTCCTGACTTAGCGTGTGTGCAGTTTGTTTGAACATTGGCACCAAACCAACACCCCAGGGGTTAGTCAGTGAAATCAAGGTGTCCAAAGAGGAAGACCCATGACCTCGGAAGAGAAAGTGTCTCCTAGTTTGAGCTAAGCTAGCTCAGCTACGATGAGGAACAAAGACTACTGAATACGCGTGTAAACTACGCGTGTAAACTACGCGTGTAAACTACTGAATACGCGTGTAAACTACTGAATACGTGTGTAAACTACGCGTGTAAACTACACTTTATACGCATGTAAACTACACTTTATACGCGTGTAAACTACACTTTATACGCATGTAAACTACACTTTATACGCATGTAAACTACACTTTATACGCATGTAAACTACACTTTATACGCATGTAAACTACACTTTATACGCATGTAAACTACACTTTATACGCATGTAAACTACACTTTATACGCATGTAAACTACACTTTATACGCATGTAAACTACTTCATAAACTACTTCATAGAAGACCTGCTCCGCTGTCAATTTGACCAAAGTTTTGATTTGACGTTTAAGGCTCAGTAAAGACAACGAAGAGGTAAAACAAATACTACGTCCTTCAATAATAATATGTTTAGCTACTTCGAGGTTCCTCTGGACTTCTCTGGGTGTTAGTGACATCATCAGCAGCGTCAGCTTCAAATCCGATTTGTCTGATGTCGCACTCGTATCGCACATGTCCAAACCCGAAGGCGTCAACGCAAATCAGTTCATCTTCCATCACTAACGCTAAAGCTGTAATTATGAGTTTTGAAGTTGTAGCATTGAGTTTGAAATGATTAAGGAGAAGACTGTTTGTTCGGTTATTTAGACAACGGCGTGCGAGTGACAGACCAGGGCTTTATTTCATCTCCAGTTTGGGGAAACTCATTCCCCATCTACAAGGATCCATTCACACTGACCTCGTGTTGATGAGGGAGAGTGACCGCTGCACAAAGAGAGTGACCGCTGCACAAAGAGAGTGACCGCTGCACAAAGAGAGTGACCACTGCACAAAGAGAGTGACCATTGACCGCTGCAAAGAGAGTGACCGCTGCACAAAGAGTGACCGCTGCACAAAGAGAGTGACCGCTGACCGCTGCACAAAGAGAGTGACCGCTGCTCAAAGAGAGACCGCTGCACAAAGAGTGACCGCTGCACAAAGAGAGACCGCTGCACAAAGAGAGTGACCGCTGACCGCTGCACAAAGAGAGTGACCGCTGCTCAAAGAGAGACATTCCAGATGGATGCTAACTTTACTCTCTCCCAATAAGTCATTCTGGGCCATCTTTGGATGTGATTTTTCCTTCAAACAGCAACACGCAAACCAAAGCAAAGGACTGTCTAGTCTACAACAACATTTGAATCCAGGACATTCTTCATCTTGGCCTCATCAGTAGATCAGCTCAGCCTTTTCGTCAAGGAGTCAAGCAGCCCTCATCCAGCTCTTCTTCATTCAGCCTGATATGTCAGAGCCGGCGCTTCAGACCAAGTGGCCCATGTCCGTCCCAACGTGACCCCTGGAGAGCTGAACCCCTGGAGAGCTGAACCCCCAGAGAGCTGAGAGCTTAACCCCCGGAGAGCTGAACCCCCGGAGAGCTGAACCCCCGGAGAGCTGAACCCCCGGAGAGCTGAGAGCTGAACCCCTGTAGAGCTGAACCCCCGGAGAGCTGAACCCCCGGAGAGCTGAACCCCCGGAGAGCTGAGAGCTGAACCCCTGTAGAGCTGAACCCCCGGAGAGCTGAACCCCTGTAGAGCTGAACCCCTGTAGAGCTGAACCCCTGGAGAGCTGAACCCCCGGAGAGCTGAACCCCCGGAGAGCTGAACCCCCGGAGAGCTGAACCCCCGGAGAGCTGAACCCCCGGAGAGCTGAACCCCTGGAGGCATCAGCTCCATAAATGCAGACATACAGGCCCATCTAAGCTGGATTACACAGCTTCTGCTTCTGGTTGTATAAACGCACAAATTTGACGGTTTGGCTGATAAGATCATCTTAGAACTCTAAAACACAACTAGATAGATCTAGAACAATCATATCCCGTGTCTGCATCTCTTAATGACTCATTTGTATATTCCATATTCATTTTCCTCTGTTTAAATATTTGGTCAACATATCTTCATAAACCACAGTTGGATATCAACAAATCACAAATACAAAAAATACAAAAAACAATCAGGGCATAATTTCCAAGTGCCCAGTCAAACTCAGAAACCAGTGAGCAAGTGCGCACCCAGAGCCCAACACCGAGAAGAACCAGGACTCATCTGCCCTCTTTGTCTTACATTAAGAATCGTGTTCAAAAGCTATTTGGCTCAACACTGCTACTCCCCCTGTGTTTGCTTCTGTATGATAATTTTTGAATTAAATTAATTAATAATTAAACTTTTTGGTTGAACATAACATATAAACACAGGAACCACAAAAACAGGAAACAGATGAAGGGATAACAGAGAACAAAAGGATTCATGCTGAAAATGTGCACCGAACCCAAAACCTGATCATGTAAATGATCAAAAAGGGAAGTGCATTCCTTATGAAGGGCCCCGGCCGCTCCCCGGCCTCTCCTGGCTCCAATCCTCACTACCTTCCCAGTTCACCACGGCTATAGTTTAAGCACAATGTACTTACTACTCATTTTAATACTGTGGAAAATTCCAGCCAAAACAATAACATCTCCATAGGAACCACCATGGTGATGGACCCTCCACCTGAAAAGTTACATAGTGCACCTTTAAATCGCTTTTGATCGTTACAGAAACAAATGAATTTCCTATTTTTCGACACAATTGAGAGAGACAAACTCACCACAATGTTTTTTTCTAACCCCAGTGGTGACGATTCGAGCACTCGCATTGAGGTCAATCGGAAATGTTTTCACACATAATCAAGTCCTGACGCACTGCCGGACCACATTTAACTCATATTCTTATATTCACATAGAAAAACAGCATTGATAGGTTTGACATGACATGACCTATTTTCCCATTACACCACTGCAACAGCTACAAAGATGATCCTTCTATGTGTAAATGTTCCAGAGATATGAAAAGCAGAGGATCTGAACTTTGCTAAGCTCATGATAAATGAAGAAACTTGAACTGTATCTACTGGAAAAACATCCTTATGCAGTGATCTGTGGCCTTGGAGCGCTGGTTTGATTAAACAGAACATTTGGAGCCCTGAGGCGGTCTACTCGGTCAAAGAGCAGTGTGCAGAGTGTTCAGGGTAATACAAAGGACTGCACTCTTTCAACTCGCCTGTGTAGCACAAATTCACATGTACGATCCACTCCCAAAGGCAGTTTTCTCAAAGAGAAATAAAGTAATTCAGTGTTTTTGGTGTACAAATTGCATCCTGTTTGAGTACAGTTCCAAACAAAAGTAAAATAAATTGGCCAATCGATGGGATTTGGTGGTTTAATTGTAGATGAGCCAGTGCAGCCATGTCTGCCACTGATGCTGCTGAATCTAGCTGTTACTTCATAAAACCACTTTACGTCTCACGCACTCTGACCACACACAATGTAAAGGAAGAAGGCTATGATTGAATGTCTTTTAATAATTACAAACCTTTGCAATTCGCCAAAGACCATTTCTTGAACATTTCTTGTCTAGTTTATGCTATTTTCAATAATATCAATATATGGATTGCAAGCCTTGCCATGTGCACTTTGAGCTGCCCTTTGTACTTTCCATGTGTCAAATGGTAAACCGCCAACCTTGCTTTATATGTATTTCATGTATGCCCTTGACTCCTTGAATACACATGCAAAGTATCAGTCAATCTGAGAAGCAAGAGAGATTTTCATTTAAAATGAAAAAAATATAAATATATGCAGCTGAGATGATATCCAGAGGGAAGATTACGCTTTGAAAATCCCAAATGGCTTTCACTTTTTGTTTCAGATGTACTTTCTTTGATTTAATAATAATCTTCATACCTAAGGCCGTGGTTATTTTATTACTTGGTTTACGGATCCGCCGCACTTAGATGATTTCTACAATATAAATAAAATACATTTTTATCACTTTTTTAAAATACATTTTTTTGATATGCTATTTTGCATCTCGACAACGCAAAATAGCATTAAATTAAATATTCAAAAGCGATATTAAGTCAAAAGATAAGAGCGCGTGAAGCAATTTTCCCCCCAAAATCCTATGGGAGTCATTTATTTTGTAAAGTGTTGTCGTGACGGAGCGGGTCCGTCCAGTGCGCGGTCCTGGGGTGACCATGTGAAGACCGTCTGCTGCGCGCCGCGCCCAATCCCTTATATTGCAAATACACATTTTAAACTCTTTTACCACATTTTCCCCAGTGTGTTTTGCCGTGACTAAGAGTGCACACTTAGAAGCGTCAGTTCTACCAATGCAAAACACATTAAATCTACTGTTACACTCACCTGCGCGCCGCGAAGATGGTATTTGCACACATACATGCCTTATACATTTGAGATTATGTTTCTAGTTACATGCAATCTAAATGCAGGAGATTAGGTTTGTGGGAAACCAGATAAATAAATACAGAGGTCAAGAGAAGAGTGTAGTAGTTTAGGGAGGTAGTGTATCGGAGGACTGGGATCCCTCATTAGGAAGTCTTGCCCCCATTTGTTTAAATCTTTGATCAGGTTTTGGGTTTGGGTTTTAGGCTTGAACCTTTTTGTTTTTCAGTTGATCCCTTCCCTTTCATGTCTCTATAGTTGAGTTTATGTGTTTTGATCAACCAGAGAGTTTTATATCATTAGAACATTGAGAGTAAAATCAATACAATCAATACAATTGCATTGAAAAAGTTACGAGTAGCATCCTTTAATGTAAAAGGCATTTCAAACCCAATCAATCAATCAATCAATCAATCAATCAAAAATACAAACAAAAATTGAAAAAGAAAATATTGACATTATATATTTACAAGAAACATTTAAGTGACATAGAACATCAAACTAAATTTAGTAATAAAAGAATAATAATATTTTACACAGGTGGGGAGTTGCAATAATAAACTCAAATATAATGTAAATGTAAATGTATCTGACTTGGACGTTTTGCAAAGATCAGTGTTAAGGCTTCAAACCACTTCAAACTGCTGTATAATTGGTTCTATAACTCAGCCTTAACAGAGTATCTTGGTGCTGCTGTGATTTTGGGTGTTACAAACATAAAATGAATTGAATATCTACATGCAATGCAAACATCAAGGTCTAATTTGGCATATAATGACGTTGACGATAGACTTCAATCTTAGTTTTGATTGATTGCATGTCTTATGAAGATTCGCTGGACTCAATATTTGCATGTCTTTGGTCTCTGAGGGACTGTCGGCAGATGGTGATTACTTTCTACAGTTACATTTATCAAAAGTGAGGGGATAGATCTTTTTCCAGTTCATACCAAAGGCCCTTCTTTCAACATTTCCCAGTAGACTGTGGGATTACCACCATTTGACAGCCGTGAATCTCCTTCAGTTGCTCGTTATATATGGCCTATCCGAGTGTGTTTTGACACAGAATGACAACCTTTAGGAGGGTTTACCTCTGGAGGATTGAAGCTATCATAGTGACATGATGTGACAGGACCGAGTAAAAGGTACATTTAGAGACAGATGTATTCTTTCTTGCTTTCTCGAATGTGGCATAGAATTAGTATGATCATTTTAACTACTACTAATACCATAGCATCCTTTACTACTAAACAAATTCTCTGCATCCAGCACTGACTCTTAACTTGGACAAAGACACAGAATTATCAAACAACAGCAAGAAAGAATAGATCCTGCTTACCGCACAGAGCGATGAATGTTCACAAACTCACAACATCGATTTATTCCCACAGCTGTGTTTGCATCTGTGCTCTACTCGCTGAATGGCCCGACCAATCACAGGGCAGCATTGTGGTTTGGGCAGAAATAGCCAGAATGTCCAGACGTCCTTTGGCGTGTATGGACAGAAATATGGACATTTCCCGGTCATTTTCAGTGACATTCAAGCATTGATAATGTCTAGAAATCGAATCAAGAGAACAAGGTATGGGATAAAAAAGTGTACCCAATCATCCGATTTATATTGTGCGCAAATGTGTAGAGCAATCTTGCAAAAGATTGATGTGTAAACTGTGTACTGGAAAGTTGTGGCACATGTGGGGCAGGTTGTGGTCATATGGGACAGATTGTGCTCATGTGGGGCAGGTTGTGCACATGTGGGGCAGGTTGTGCACATGTGGGGCAGGTTGTGCTCATATGGGACATATTGTGCTCATGTGGGGCAGGTTGTGCACATGTGGGGCAGGTTGTGCACATGTGGGGACAGGTTGTGCACATGTGGGGCAGGTTGTGCTCATATGGGACAGATTATGCTCATGTGGGGCAGGTTGTGCACATGTGGGGCAGGTTGTGCACATGTGGGGACAGGTTGTGCACATGTGGGGACAGGTTGTGCACATGTGGGGCAGGTTGTGCTCATATGGGACAGATTGTGCACATGTGGGGACAGGTTGTGCACATGTGGGGACAGGTTGTGCACATGTGGGGACAGGTTGTGCACATGTGGGGACAGGTTGTGCACATGTGGGACAGATTGTGCTCATATGGGACAGATTGTGCTCATGTGGGGGCGGGTTGTGCTCATGTGGGGCAGGTTGTGCTCATGTGGGGGCAGGTTGTGCTCATGTGGGGCAGGCTGTGCTCATGTGGGGCAGGTTGTGCTCATGTGGGGCAGGTTGTGCTCATGTGGGGACAGGTTGTGCACATGTGGGGACAGGTTGTGCACATGTGGGGCAGGTTGTGCTCATATGGGACAGGTTGTGCACATGTGGGGACAGGTTGTGCACATGTGGGGACAGGTTGTGCACATGTGGGGACAGGTTGTGCACATGTGGGGACAGGTTGTGCACATGTGGGAACAGGTTGTGCTCATATGGGACATATTGTGCTCATATGGGACCTATTGTGCTCATATGGGACAGATTGTGCTCATATGGGACAGATTGTGCTCATATGGGACAGATTGTGCTCATATGGGACAGATTGTGCACATATGGGACAGATTGTGCACATATGGGACAGATTGTGCACATATGGGACAGATTGTGCACATGTGGGGGTGATTGTGCACATGTGGGGGCAGGTTGTGCACATGTGGGGGCAGGTTGTGCACATGTGGGGACAGGTTGTGCACATGTGGGACAGATTGTGCTCATATGGGACAGATTGTGCTCATGTGGGGGCGGGTTGTGCTCATGTGGGGCAGGTTGTGCTCATGTGGGGGCAGGTTGTGCACATGTGGGGCAGGTTGTGCTCATGTGGGGCAGGTTGTGCTCATGTGGGGCAGGTTGTGCTCATGTGGGGCAGGTTGTGCTCATGTGGGGCAGGTTGTGCTCATGTGGGGCAGGTTGTGCTCATGTGGGGCAGGTTGTGCTCATGTGGGGCAGGTTGTGCTCATGTGGGGCAGGTTGTGCTCATGTGGGGCAGGTTGTGCACATGTGGGGCAGATTGTGCTCATGTGGGGGCGGGTTGTGCTCATGTGGGGCAGGTTGTGCTCATGTGGGGCAGGTTGTGCTCATGTGGGGGCAGGTTGTGCTCATGTGGGGGCAGGTTGTGCTCATGTGGGGCAGGTTGTGCACATGTGGGGCAGGTTGTGCACATGTGGGGCAGGTTGTGCACATGTGGGGACAGGTTGTGCACATGTGGGGCAGGTTGTGCTCATGTGGGGGCAGGTTGTGCACATTTGGGGCAGGTTGTTCTCATGTGGGGACAGATTGTGCACATGCGGGGCAGGTTGTGCACATGTGGGGACAGGTTGTGCTCATGTGGGGGCAGGTTGTGCACATGTGGGGACAGATTGTGCACATGTGGGGGCAGGTTGTGCACATGTGGGGACAGGTCATGCTCATGTGGGGAAGGTTGTGCTCATGTGGGGACAAATTGTGCACATGTGGGGGAGAAAGAGACAATGTTATAACAATGGTCCCCAATTGAAGCGGGTCTTGGACATATCTTGACTATATCGTGTACGTTTGTGTCACTAAACATAAAGCAGGCTCCTGTCTCTGGAGACGAATGTGCTGCTGGTTCATCTCATATGCAGGATATGGAATGAGTGTCCACAGAGCTCATGGATATTCTCTCTAATGTGGATGTGTAGGCTCTGATGAGGACTTCAGACAACTCACAGATGTTGTAATGCATATGTCATGTAAGAGTCAATATATAGTGCATTATCTCAATAAACCAAGCTGAAGGATGTAGAGGGAACGCCATTTTAAGTCAGTGAAAATAGGTCAAATGTAAACAGTTAGCTGGAAAATTTTCCACATTTCTTTGGTCTGCTTTTTCTCAATCAGTGTCACATTAATATAAATGTGTTTTTAACACTGACTTGAATGACAAAGAAAAAAAGAACACATTTAAAAGCATGTCTAGTAAATTTGATGTGTTGAGGGACAAACCACAATCACCAAATCCTCTGAAACAATAACTGATTTGCAGAACAGAACTAAGCTAGCTATAATTTAGACTCTTGATTTCCAGCTCATACTATGATCCTTTGTATCATTTAATATGAAAGGAGATAGAACAACCTCAATTTCCTAAGCTAAACTTGAAACAACTAAACATGAGAAAAGTCAAATGCAAACAATGTCATGGAAAAACTTAACTTTGTGGTTAAATGAAACTGTATGTTCTTCATTGTAATGATCATTCTCTCAAAACGACTCAAGTAAGAAAGATCATCATGTTCCTAAATACCACAATGTCCACAAAACAGACCAGGATATAAAATTAAACTCATATGATAACTGTAAATAATTATTTATTCAAAAATAATGATCTGGACTATGAAACCCTTCATTGTTGTGTTGTCGTGATGCAGTAAAAAGGTGTTGACCACAATCATTGTCACAAATTCTGATCATTAAAAGCAGTTTTCAAGTTTTAATCTATTATTTATGGAAGCGCATCCATCCATCCATTTTTACCGCTTGTTCCCTTTCGGGGTCGCGAGTGACTGGAGCCTATCCCAGTGACTTTGGGCCTTAGGCGGGGTGCACCCTGGACAGTGGCCAACTCGTCGCAGGGCCAACACAGAGACATAGACATTACAGACAGTTCACTCTCACATTCATTCACTAGGGCCAATTTAGAGTCACCAATTCTACATAACACTTTATGGAAGCCCATTTCCCCCAATTAATACAAAATAAGATACTCACCGGAAGTCATATGTGTTTAAAAGTCGTAAGTATAAGGTTAACACAGTGATGGGAACCTCCTTCCACTTGCTATGTTCCAATTAGTTTAAGATGCATTTCCTAACACCGAAGATGCGATTCAATTTGACCTTTGAACCCCAAGTCTCGATGCCTCACGGTTAACACAGCATCGTTTTTTTTGGCACCGGATCCAATTTTTTAAATAGTTTTGATAGTGTGCATCGCAGTTTAGTCTGATGTTGTGCCTTTATAAACACAGTCTGCAATCCTGAATTTGTCTCCATTTGGATTCACTTGCCTGTGTAAAATAGTCCTACTTAAAACAGTTATTTGTTATGTTTGTACAATATTACTCCGTTACTGAGAGTGATGATCTGTGTTGTGGAGGAGACATTAGGTGATGTTTTATCCCTCTGTTTATAAAAGTGTGTTTTACCCAACAATATAGATGTTTGAGGTATGTAAAAAGGTGAGAATACTACTCATACTACACATGTAAACTACTTCATATGTATGCACACTACTGACTACACATGTAAACTACTGAATACACATTTAAACTACTGAATACACATTTAAACTACTGAATACACATTTAAACTACTGAATACACATTTAAACTACTGAATACACATTTAAACTACTGAATACACATGTAAACTACTGAATACACATGTAAACTACTGAATACGCATTTAAACTACTGAATACGCGTGTAAACTACTGAATACGCGTGTAAACTACTGAATACGCGTGTAAACTACACTTTATACGCGTGTAAACTACACTTTATACGCATGTAAACTACACTTTATACGCGTGTAAACTACACTTTATACGCGTGTAAACTACACTTTATACGCGTGTAAACTACACTTTATACGCGTGTAAACTACACTTTATACGCGTGTAAACTACACTTTATACGCGTGTAAACTACACTTTATACGCGTGTAAACTACACTTTATGCGCGTGTAAACTACACTTTATGCGCATGTAAACTACACTTTATGCGCGTGTAAACTACACTTTATACGCGTGTAAACTACACTTTATACGCGTGTAAACTACACTTTATACGCGTGTAAACTACACTTTATACGCGTGTAAACTACACTTTATACGCGTGTAAACTACACTTTATACGCGTGTAAACTACACTTTATACGCGTGTAAACTACACTTTATGCGCATGTAAACTACACTTTATGCGCATGTAAACTACACTTTATGCGCATGTAAACTACACTTTATGCGCATGTAAACTACACTTTATGCGCATGTAAACTACACTTTATACGCATGTAAACTACACTTTATACGCATGTAAACTACACTTTATACGCATGTAAACTACACTTTATACGCATGTAAACTACACTTTATACGCATGTAAACTACACTTTATACGCATGTAAACTACACTTTATACGCATGTAAACTACACTTTATGCGCATGTAAACTACACTTTATACGCATGTAAACTACACTTTATACGCATGTAAACTACACTTTATACGCATGTAAACTACACTTTATACGCATGTAAACTACACTTTATACGCATGTAAACTACTTCATAAACTACTTCATAGAAGACCTGCTCCGCTGTCAATTTGACCAAAGTTTTGATTTGACGTTTAAGGCTCAGTAAAGACAACGAAGAGGTAAAACAAATACTACGTCCTTCAATAATAATATGTTTAGCTACTTCGAGGTTCCTCTGGACTTCTCTGGGTGTTAGTGACATCATCAGCAGCGTCAGCTTCAAATCCGATTTGTCTGATGTCGCACTCGTATCGCACATGTCCAAACCCGAAGGCGTCAACGCAAATCAGTTCATCTTCCATCACTAACGCTAAAGCTGTAATTATGAGTTTTGAAGTTGTAGCATTGAGTTTGAAATGATTAAGGAGAAGACTGTTTGTTCGGTTATTTAGACAACGGCGTGCGAGTGACAGACCAGGGCTTTATTTCATCTCCAGTTTGGGGAAACTCATTCCCCATCTACAAGGATCCATTCACACTGACCTCGTGTTGATGAGGGAGAGTGACCGCTGCACAAAGAGAGTGACCGCTGCACAAAGAGAGTGACCGCTGCACAAAGAGAGTGACCGCTACACAAAGAGAGTGACCGCCGCACAAAGAGAGTGACCACTGCACAAAGAGAGTGACCGCTGCACAAAGAGAGTGGCCGCTGCTCAAAGAGTGACCGCCGCACAAAGAGAGTGACCGCTGACCGCTGCACAAAGAGTGACCGCCGCACAAAGAGAGTGACCGCTGACCGCTGCACAAAGAGTGACCGCTGCACAAAGAGAGTGACCATTGACCGCTGCAAAGAGAGTGACCGCCGCACAAAGAGAGTGACCGCTGACCGCTGCACAAAGAGAGACCGCTGCACAAAGAGTGACCGCTGACCGCTGCACAAAGAGAGTGACCGCTGCACAAAGAGAGTGACCGCTGCTCAAAGAGAGACCGCTGCACAAAGAGAGTGACCACTGCACAAAGAGAGTGACCGCTGCTCAAAGAGTGACCGCTGACCGCTGCTCAAAGAGAGTGACCATTGACCGCTGTAAAGAGAGAGACCGCTGCACAAAGAGAGTGACCACTGCACAAAGAGAGTGACCGCTGCTCAAAGAGTGACCGCTGACCGCTGCACAAAGAGAGTGACCATTGACCGCTGTAAAGAGAGTGACCGCTGCACAAAGAGAGTGACCGCTGCACAAAGAGTGACCACTTCACAAAGAGAGTGACCATTGACCGCTGCAAAGAGAGTGACCGCCGCACAAAGAGAGTGACCGCTGCACAAAGAGACCGCTGACCGCTGCACAAAGAGAGTGACCGCTGACCGCTGCACAAAGAGAGTGACCGCTGCACAAAGAGAGTGACCGCTGACCGCTGCACAAAGAGTGACCGCTGCACAAAGAGAGTGACCATTGACCGCTGCAAAGAGAGTGACCGCCGCACAAAGAGAGTGACCGCTGACCGCTGCACAAAGAGAGACCGCTGCACAAAGAGTGACCGCTGACCGCTGCACAAAGAGAGTGACCGCTGCTCAAAGAGAGTGACCACTGCACAAAGAGTGACCGCTGCTCAAAGAGTGACCGCTGACCGCTGCACAAAGAGAGTGACCGCTGCTCAAAGAGAGACCGCTGCACAAAGAGAGTGACCGCTGCTCAAAGAGAGACCGCTGCACAAAGAGAGACCGCTGCACAAAGAGAGTGACCGCTGCTCAAAGAGAGACCGCTGCACAAAGAGAGTGACCGCTGCTCAAAGAGTGACCGCTGCTCAAAGAGAGTGACCACTGCACAAAGAGTGACCGCTGCTCAAAGAGTGACCGCTGCTCAAAGAGAGTGACCACTGCACAAAGAGTGACCACTGCACAAAGAGTGACCGCTGCTCAAAGAGTGACCGCTGCTCAAAGAGAGTGACCACTGCACAAAGCTCGTCACAAACACTCACTGGGGTCAGATCTTCTCAGAAGATGTTGTCTCTTCTTGATGTCAATGATTTGACCCGTCTCAAACACACTGACATCTTTTCCATGACCATGGGATTTGTCTTTGCTTCTAAAATGAGAAGCCTCTCACTGCATCACTCAGGTTTAAATGGGTTTGAAAGAGGCTGGGACCTGTTTGCTCGAGTAGAATCCTCGTGTCATTTTATATCAAATGTGAACAAAACAAAAACACAAAACTCAACAAAGCTTAATTGATGACACAAGATTATTGAATTCAAATTAAAGATAATTGAATCAAACAGTCTTTGTAGAATGCTCTTGCTACTTTTAGAACCTTGAATTGGAGCTTAATTCAATACTAGATTTGCCTCTTGTACTTTGTAGTAAAGATACATATTTGGAACGGCTGAGAACAGCATCAATATTTCTAAATCACTGATCACTTTTCCCACCAACTACTTCAAGAACCTTTTGACATCAATTGTTGACAGCTGTCACTCAGCTTTCCAAAGGTCAGTATTTTCACCCTGAACCTTTCACTTATTGCACCTGTCCTTAGTTTGGCACCTGTCAACATGTCAGTGCTGCTCACCCTCTTGACGGGTTTGTCATTGTGCTCAACAAAGTGCTTTGAGAAACGGCTTCTAGAACTGCAGCAAGAGGTAAGAGTACATCCAAAACAAAAGGACCCACAGTCGAAGCCACAACGCCCTCGTCCATTGTACCGGCGAGCACCATTTTAGGTCATTTTCATCATACAAATCTTACCTGTGTCTGCACCATGTCTCTTCTTCAAAGGATTTAGAATTAGATTCAAAATGTGCTGATCTTATTTCAGAGCCCAAGAACAGAGGGACATTTTCTTCACTGCAAGCCTCAAATACTAGAGGGTTTTGTCTCATATGGAGTGTAAGATCAAAGGTCTTGGCATCTTTATGTGGCATTACTTATGAGCGCTACATCTGAATACAAACCCAAGGTTAAAATATTGTGGTCCTTTCAGTGTGGAGTGGGTAGCAATGATATTTTCCTTTCAATGATCTGATAGAAAAAGCGACTCAGTCCTTTCTATCTGCAGATTCTGTACGTATGCACTCCATCTACATAAAGTATATGTCTTAAATGTACAGGCTGAAAGCAGCTGTAAATGAGTTCTCTTCAGTCCACTAGTCATCCAACATTTCACCCTAACTAGGAGCAGAGGACACATAGAATCCAGCTGCACCGTTACTTGATCCCCACTGCAGCCCAAATCTTCTTGCGCGCAGTGCCCAGCCCCAGAGCATTGTGGGAAGTGGACCACACTCACAACATACACACAAATACAAATACATTTAGATAGTCATTGTTCAAATAACTTATAATTTTGTGTGCTTGCCCTCCTGCTTATGGAAGCCCAAGAGGAGGTCATTTGCTGCAGAAGGAAAATTACAGCACGCATATGAAAAATGCAGGGAAATGTAGTAAAAATGTGTGTTAAAAGGAAAAGACGTTTCGCTTCAGTCGCTGTTATAGGCCGGGACTACAGATTATGCAGCGTTCTCTAAATTGGAGCTAAACCTAAAGACACAGATTCTGTTTATATCCCTTCAAATAAAACCATCCACGCCAAGCATACGTGCCTCCGTGGCTGTCCTGACATTACATAAATGGACATAGCGGACATAGTGGACAGGATTTACTGGCTGACCTGTGGCGCCTCTTAACGGCAGACAGCGGAGACATTGGCCATCCCACTCTCCATCATTTGTAAGGTGGTCCATAAACCCCCCACAACATCAAATCAAATCAATTTATTTTTGTAAGGCCCAAAATCACAACAACAGTTGCCTCTGAGGGCCACAGGGAGAAATGAATCAACAATGTCTGTGGTGGCGATGAGGTCAGACAATGTCTGTGGTGGCGAGGGACGATGTCCCAGGGTCCTCTGTCCTTAGACTCTCCTTCTCGGCCAGGAAAAACTACAAAAAAAACCTCTTTGGGAAAAAAGCGTAGAAACCTGGAGGAGTTCCAGTGAAGGAGAGATCCCACTCTCACAGACGGACACGAGGAGACTGGAGCTGGACCCACTCTTCAGGCAGATGAGGGACCGACTGAGGCGAGCTGGACCCACTCTTCAGGCAGAAGAGGGACCGTCGTAGTCGAGCTGGACCCATTCCTCAGGCCATCATACACCAGGTCATCCACTTTCCATCAATGGATGAGATGGACGGTGTGGTAGTTCTGGACGCTCACGCGCCTTTAGAAGGTGTCGCAGGTTCCGCGTAAGGATGGTCCCCCCACCAGAGCCACAGAAGGCATCCTACATAAACAGAACATTATTCCCCTCGATTATTCTGAAGGGCATCTGTGATCGTTAGGGGGCATTCCTAGACGTGTTGATGCCTGCGTATTGAGGTCGCCGGTCTACCCCACCTGTAGGTTACCGGTTGGGCGATGGAGGCTACCCGTGCCTTCAGCGCCCAGACTGCCACTTTACGTTGTACAGCCAGCCTATTGTAGGTAAGAACATCACACATTCAGTTGTCACAGAAAGCATGCAATGGAGTATGTAACTGTAACTAAGCCTGATTGGCAGGTCCTATCGAAGCTCGCTCTAACAAGCATCGTGCTAAAGCTGCTGTAGTATCGAGCGCACATTTGGAGTGCTGAAGACCGCCACGCTCCTTTAGGTTGCATCTTTGAAAACAAATGTCATCACTAGACTAAAGATCAGTGAACCCAGACATTTTGAATTACTGCATAAAAAGACACATGAGAACTTGTGTAAAATGTATCCATTGTATATTGAGAAGATGAGATTCAATATGAATGAGTGAAAACAGGCGCCTTGTTAAACTACCAAAAACTGTTTCTGAAGGAACGTTCTTTAGAGACTGCTCAAATGGGCACTCTACATGCTAAATAGGCTGAACTAATTTAATTGGCTTATCAAAGAATGACAAGAACCTCTCAGATCTGTCTGCTCCTTTCATCCTCTCGAGCCACAACTGCCTCCTCCATTTCCTTCGAGCCTTTTGGTGGTTGCTCCTCCTGCTTGGATTCTTCTTTGAAGAATTGAAGTGAGTCACACGCAGCAGAGTGCTTCCTTCTACTTCCAATAATATATAAAACAATATCCCAGTAGAGGCAGATGCATTTGCTGGCACAACAATTGGTGGGGTGATGGTAGTCACCGGGGCAGCAAGTGGTGGAGGTGACTCCTTCTCCACCTTTCCATGTGCAGCATGCGAGGGTAAGGCCTCCACTCGTATAAGGCTATTTACATCAGTATAGGACAAGGACACAGGTTCGTATATCGATAAGAGGACTGGTTTGTTCAATCTTAAGCATAATTTACTTAGTTTTGTAGATCGGATGATTTAAAATGTTCATAGTTCCTTTACAAAGTTCATATCAAAAGAAATACAATGATGAAGTGCATTCAATCATTAACATCTTTAAACAAGAAACTGTCCGGATCCCACCAGGTCGCAGGGAGCAGCACTTGATTATAGGATAAAACAGTTAAATTATAAAAGGCAGCGGTGATTGAGCTGGACGCCCGGTGGGCTCTAGCACCTTCACCTATGAACAAATATATGATTCAACTTAATGCTCACTACAGCCCATCACAGGAAACATACCGCTCTGAGGACACGTCGTACAGGGGCTTTAAACTAGGCTTGAACTGACCCATAGCTTGAGGACCACCGGGGACACCCACACCCAGCAGCACGATGAGGCGCTCAGAGAGGTCAGGGGCACTACAAGAGGTCAGCGGCACAAGAGGTCAGGGGCACTACAAGAGGTCAGGGGCACTACAAGAGGTCAGCAGCACAAGAGGTCAGCGGCACTACAAGAGGTCAGGGGCACTACAAGAGGTCAGGGGCACTACAAGAGGTCAGCAGCACAAGAGGTCAGCGGCACTACAAGAGAGCGTCTAAGAAGGGCCTAGTCACACGTTCATACCTGCCACATGGAGCAGACACATGAACCACACACACGCCGAGCGACCAGCACCGGCAGTACAGACGGCCAGAGGATAAACAAAGAGCGTCTTTTTATAGTTTAGGTCTGGCGCCCCCTGCAGGCGGGGCAGAACAGACACATCCACACATGCATCAGTCTGTGTGCCGGCCCCAGGAAGTCCCAGCTGCGCTTTTATGCAGTCAACACAAATCATTTTGTGGGGTTTTCTGTGGGCGTGGCACTCCCAATTTCCTGATGTCTCTGGTTTTCACATGGGTTTAATTCAGAGCTCAATAAAGCCTCAAACAGCGTTTCTCAAACTCATTTCTTAGTTAAAGACATTTTAATCCTATTTCAACACCAGTTCTAGATTTTATTGGTCAAAGACATCTTGCCACGCTTTTCCTGACTGCAGCCACTGAAGAAGAGATGAACTACAGCCACAGAGATGTCCCACACTGTAAGACGTCTGTAATGGCAGAAAATGGGTCATGTCATGTCATTCTAATGTTGTTTTAGGCCATGACATGTCACGGAATTAATATCTTTGTTGTTCTCCTGTGCAGATGGGATAAGAATATGAGGTCCTGATTATACTTAATATCTTCTGTCCGGCGCCTCTTAATCATCAATTAATGCGTCAGGACCAGATTCAGTGTGGAAATGGTCTTTGATTAAACCTCTGAAGAGATGGAACCGTCACAGACGTGATAGTCTGGTCTATCTCTTTTTGAGCTGATTTGGGTTGTGATTATGTTATGTTTGTTACCACCTATAAAAGGTGAACTTTGTAAATTGTAAAATGAGGCAGGGACAGAACGAACTTGTCTTAGGGAAAGAGGGTGTTTATCCACTGTGCACGTGAATAAACTTCCACCTTTTGAGAGAGACCGAGAGACTGTTTCTGCTTCAAGTTATTGCCTGGTTACTCTTTACAGGAAACTGCCGTAACACGTCCCACACTGCACGATGCCCCACACACACTGCACGATGCCCCACACACACTGCACGATGCCCCCCACACTGCCCCCCACTGCCCCACGATGCCCCACACACTGCACGATGCCCCACACACACACTGCACGATGCCCCACACACACACACTGCACGATGCCCCACACACTGCCCCACACACTGCATGATGCCCCACACACACACTGCACACTGCCCCACACACTGCATGATGCCCCACACACACACTGCACGATGCCCCACACACACACTGCACGATGCCCCACACACACACTGCACGATGCCCCACACACTGCATGATGCCCCACACACACACACTGCACGATGCCCCACACACTGCACGATGCCCCACACTGCACACTGCCCCCCACACACTGCACACTGCCCCACACTGCCCCACACTAGTGTGTCATAAGTAGAAGAAAAGCCAGCGACATCTGCACACAGTGAAGAATAACTTGACAGCTGCTGAATATTTATTCATTAATATGTCGGATTATAGGCTTGAGAACGTAGTCAGCAAGGATCCGGCAGTTAAAAGAGACACACCAAAACAGAAGGTAAGGCAGTTGGTCAAGTCCTGAATAAAACAAAAAAAGATTTACATTAGACAAGACTTCTTTATTTTGAAATGCTTTTAAAAACTTTGACCTAAGTCGTTCCTTCTGTTGCAAACCCGTGTCCACAAACACACACATGATGCTTTGAAGGACAGGGACAAAAACACTCAATATAAAATGATGCAGAGGAAATGGAAAGGGCGTGTCACTGAGGAGCCGGAGCCGGGTTGTTTAAAATTCAATCAAATGCATCGAGAGAATTGTGAAGAAACACAATTGGGGTGGAAAAGGCTGAAACAGCCCACTCCGTCTCATCACAGTCAAACGCTCTGGATCTTCCTTTTGTTTGATCCCTTTTGCTTTATCACAATAGCAGCGTTTTTCAGAATTAGTATGCGAGACTTGTCCTTCAAAGTCATCGTGAATACGGCCGATGATCCGAGTGTTTGTTTTACCTTAATCTCCCTGAACACGAGCGATCCCCAGAGAGCAGCAACCAGGCCGTATCCCTGGAGAGAGAAACCAGAGGATGGCATTTTCCAATTACCCATCGTCCTTCCAAACAAAATGAATAAATACAATGTTTTGAGGTAAAAAAAAAAATCAAGTTGTCATTGCAGTTGCAGTGCATGTTTATACTTTGTCAGAAACTTTCAGAGCAAAAAATGAAATATTCTTATGAAATTGTATCACTAATGGCCAATATGCTAATAATATACTTGTGTGTCTGGAAAAGTATCTTCTTGTAAACCAGATGCACCAATTGAGCCAAACCATTTCCATTCACAGAAGGATAAAAAACCTTCCCGTTCTGCCGTCTGCTCCAGTCCGTGATGTACTTACCGTGCTGACGATGGGGAAGGTGTTGGCAGGGCTCAGGTAGTGATTTGCCAGGAACCAGCTGTATGTGGCCAACGCCCACATCAGACCGGACAAAAGGCCTGCAGAGCACGAGGAGATTACACCAGGGGAAGGAGCACTTATCCTGTCAGCCAGGCAGAAGAGCTGCTCATGTCTGACACGTCCAGCCTTTATCCACAACACACACTTCCTTTCATTATAGAGACCTTTAGTGAGCAGACTCTGATGTGGTACAACTTGGTGAATGAGGGACTACAGACTTGTTTCATTTTGGTTCAACTAAACATAAATGAGCAGTATAAACCTCACCTGGCAGAATGGCTCTGGAATAGACTCTTGGCCTGTTACTTCTGGCAACGCAGTAAAGGCAAAAGTAAACTGTGCTGGCCAGAAAGATGCCTGAACACTGGGCGTACACGTAGTCCAGATCTAGAAAAATCATCACTTTCAGCTCGATGCGAACAAAACTATATTGATTTTATTTGAAGCATGAAGAGGGAGACAAGGTCCTTGGAGCGCTTCGTTACCGTAAACACTGGCTCCGTGGAACATGCTGTCGCTGCATGATGAATGGCTCTTAATGTAGAGGATGGGAACGAAGGAGGATCCATACAGCAGGCCTGACAGCACCGCCAGCAGGCAGCCTCTACCACAGGACACAACACGCAATCAGGGCGACGGCAAACCACTAGAAGGCATGTGTCTAATACAGAGTGAAGAGTTGACACTTGAGGCCCTTTCAAAATAAATGTTCTGTAGCTGAGAATCTTGTGAAAAGGCTAAAGGGACAGAGCATTAAAGACAAGCACATGGACATGAGAAAAAGCAGCTTAAGTTCACCTCAGAAGAAGGTTCTTTTTCATTTGAAGTTAAGTTTAAACAGAAGAGGGTATCTTTTTAGGAAAACATTAAGAGTTGTTTGTATAATGGGGAGTACGTCTTCGGCAGAGAAAAGGAAATATCAGCAAAATTGCACCAAAAAGCACCAGAAGAAGAAGAAATCCCCCAAACACCATTTGAATCTTATATTTGTATGAAACTATTTGATCCCAGTCCAGAACTAATTAGGAGTTTGTGTGATGATGTGATTCATGAGGTGATTGAATGTGTTTGTGTGTGACTGCCCTACAGCGTGCTCCTGCTCACATGAAGCGTCTGCTCTTCGGGCCGATGGAGTCCATCCAGAACTCTGAGCAGGGCGGGCCATAGCTGCCAGAGTTTGTCCTCTGTAGACGAGAACAACTCAATACTTGCACTTATGTGTATAATCATATGAATATATCATGTGATAACTTGTCAAATATGCAGTTTAAAACTAGTGGTAAAAAACTAGAAGTGAAAGGGTAACTTATAGTTACAGAAATCGACTTATTTTAACAGAAAATGGTTACATTTCACAACTAAAGCAGTGTTTGCACATTATCTATTGCCAAACCAAACAGACAGATGCCTGTGCAGCTGTTGGAAGAAAAGTCCCAGCATGCATTGCAGCTCTACTCCGATTTGTTTCAAATGGCTAATGACTAATATTCTAAGCCCAATGATGTGTTGAAAAGCGATACTCACTCTGTCGAACAGCAGGGGCGTGGCTTCAGGTGGAGGATGCAGCTGTGCATTCGTTTTCACAAAGAACAAGATCAGCAGACTAAGGAGCACAGATTGTGTCAGTCACAGAGCGCTCTTTAGTTTAAGACATGACAGAACACTGAAAAGACTTCAAGGAGCCGCAGTTCTTCAGAGTGCACGTACACTTGGGTGGGAGCTAAGCGAACGGATTCAAGGACTCTGAACAACAGGTCTGTGTTTAAATGCTTTACAGCAGCTCAGTGACGCTCTGGTCCAGATCTGGAGGAGATTCCACAGAAGAGCATCCCTCGTCTCACCAGGAGCATGGCCTGACTTATTAAACATGTGAGGGCCCCACAAACCACTGAACACCACCCGCACAGACCAGCCTCATGCTTCCATTTATCCGCTTTCTCCTTTTAAAGTCTCATCGACCTGAAGATCGCACACAAAAATAATTAGAATTTAAACCTTTAACATTGTAATACTGAATACTTGAAATAAATATATGCAACTTGATTTCAAATTCAGACAATGAGCTCTTAAACTTGTCTTTCATCATACTTATCTTACACAAAGTTGTATTTTAATTGATACGAGCAGGTTTTACTAATCTTACATTTTCACCTTCCCATCCCCCGCTGTTCAGAATTTGTACTCGCTATTGTTCCTAAAATGTAGACTCCAGATGACACGAGCACATTGTTCATTTTAAAAACACGTAAATAAAACTCAAACTGCAGTTTAGATTAACATTGTAGATTACAATGAACAAAATGTCAATATAGAAAAATGATAAAAGGATTTGTTGTTTTCTTTAATGTTCTGCAGATTTCTTTAGAGTTGCCTGAGCAGTTTATGGACTCCACACTTAAGACAATGTTCAGTTTGTGAACAATAATGATTTATTCTTCAGTACAAAAACATTGGCCATGACGGTGAGTGAGGGAGATTTCATTTCTGTGGAGTGGGAGTTTTTTCTTTAAAACAGTCATTTCCCTGATTGAGACGAGTTTTGGATGCATTCTTTTGTTATATCCTACTGACAGCTGCAGGTATAATGTGGGCTTGTGTTTAACCTGTTGCTGATGTCCAAATCCTGTGTCAGTGTTTCTCACTTCTGACCTGGAAGTCATGGGTGGTTTGTGCTCGTAACTCCGTGAATACAGGCCGGATTGACCCAGAAGAAAGACTTCTCTCTGGATTCCAAATGACAACGATAAACTCACCCATGAGTGCAGGCTACACATGGGCCCGTTAACTTCTGAGCCTGCACTCTGCTTTAGAGACCTTTAGAGAGTGGCTCCTTGAGGGAAAGTGCTTGAGGGCAGAAAAGCGCTATACAAATGTGACCTTTTACCATTTATTTCTCCTAAACGTTTATCAGTTTTGCATCCTTCACTCCAACCTGTTCATGATCGCCCTTCTGAGATCTCCCTTTCAATCTTTAGTGCATGACATTTGTGTGCGGGGTTGATGTCCACGACTGACCTGAGCAGACACATTCCGGCCCCGCTGTAATTCAACACGGGCCTCGACACTTGCGACGCGACGATACCAAACCAGCCAAACCTGAAAACAGGTTCAAGTGGGCGTGTGTGTATATTCTGTATTCACACGGGGCTTTGAAACTAAGACGTTGACCATGTCCCACTGACCTTGAACTGGCCCAGGCCATCAACAGGCTGGAGGATCCCCAAATCACGATCCCCAGGCCAAAACCGATCGCTTTCATAATGGGAACTGCTGCAACGTTGCCTGAGGAGGACATTATACCCGTGGAGAGTAGAGCTGGGAATGTTATTGGTGATACAACGGTTGTTCCAGTAAATGACTAAAATGTGAAAGTGTTGATTGCCGTTATGTGACAGATTAAAGTATTAAAACGGCACCATTTAGTTCAATTCATATTTGAACTCGTGTCACTGATGTAAAACTAGGATATAATTATTTCTATTTGCTCTATAATTAGACCAATCTGAAAACCTGTCACGTGCACAGGGCTCGACATTGCTCAAGGCTGATGGGAGAATTTAATTGAGTAAAAAAGATCAAGCTGTGGCAGTAGACGGGTGACACGCTTTCAAATGCGGCGACTACACACTGAAGCTTTACCCGTCGCCCAGATGACTCCTCCCAGCATCGCCAGGGGGTAGAACTTTGGCGACTGAAGCATCAGATCTCCAATGATTGAGACGAGCCATATCGCGGAGCAGGAAACCCAGTGGAAAAACATCCCTACGACATGTACAGGAGCTCACGTCTGATGCTGCGAGTGCAAATGTGAACGTCAAATGAGCGCTTACCATCTCCCATTTCGATTCGTTTCACAGGGACGTAGTTGCTCCCGTACAAAAGCACCGCAACCACGTTAGCGGAAACGCCATAAACAAAGTGGGTCATGTTTGTAGAGTTAAAGGCGTATTCCATGTTTCTGAATGAACAAAAAACAGATAATTAAACAATGTTATAATTTTTCAACCAGACCAGGCTGGAATAATCTTTTTCACTAACAAATAAACATCCTTATCATATGTTTTGGGATTGTTTATGAATATTGGCTTCAAAGCGGCAAATTATTTTCAACATATAATATTTCAACATAAAAAAGGATGTATCTGGGACATAAAACTCCTGCACTGGAAGAGAGATGGATACTTTTGGAACAGTTAAAACGTTATCACAGAACAAACTGTCAAGGAGGAAGATTGAAAGGTCGGCTGGAGGACAGTGTCACAGAGAGAGGCCCGGATGGAGTCAGATTGTGACCAGAGCCAAATCCAAAACGCAAAGACGATGGAAAAGTTGAGAGAAAAGGGAGCAACTCCTTCTAAAGCACGTGGAGGAAAGATATCGAGTTTGAAAAATTGAAAAAGGGGGTTACTTAAGGATGAGAGGAAGAGAAAGGACCAGGTTTCCTTTGAGATACTTGTAAAAATGTGAATAGTGATAAAAAAAATATGGTTGGAATGATTTCTGTGGCGAGAAAGGACCGAGTTTTCAACGATCGACATGAAGCGGGAAGATTTGTTGGTCAGGTGGTGGAGTCAAGATGGATTATCGACTGCACAAATATAGATCAGAGAGAGATCGCCCTGAAGATGGAGATCTATGGAACTGCTAGTGTGAAGTGTTTCGATGTGGATGGAAAAACCAGCGTGAAAGGTGTCATCAGTGATGTCGGTACTTTGTTGGATGAAAAGATGTTTTTGAGTGTTGCTGATGAGGTTAGAACGCCGGCTCGATTTGTGAACGGAATGAGTCAATACCTGCGAGAATGTACCTGGATCATGTAAGCTCTCCAGTCCGGGCCTTTGAAAGAGCTCCTGTCAGGTGTTACTCCTGTCAGGTGTTACTCCTGTCAGGTGTTACTCCTGTCAGGTGTTACTCCTGTCAGGAATATGGACATGTGACTGCAGTGTGTGGAAGGAAGAGAAGATGTGCGAGATGTGGAGAGAATGATGAATTTGAGAAGTGTGCGGAAGAGGAAAGTGATATGAAACGTTTGCACTGCAACAGGAATCATGGTGTGGGAACAATGAGCTGCTCGAGGAGGAAACTGGAGGGAAAAGTGTGTAAAGTGAGGTCTGAAAACTAATTGTCATATGCTGAAGCTGTGGAGAGAGTTAAGAAATGTGGGGAAAATGTTGTGGATAAAAATGAAAATCATTTTTGGCCTTCTTGTTATTGTCATAAATTGTGGACTTCAGTGAAGTTTGGAACGAATAGATGTGATTCTTGAAGCAGCGAGGACATTTTTGGACATTAAAGATGTCACAGGGGAAGAAC